>NC_056726.1:1506127529-1506229882 GCF_019279795.1 Protopterus annectens
GTTTTAATTCCTTGGGATTCTAGTGATATTGGACTAGGTCACCAGTTTCAAAAAGTGTTTGGCCTCTGGCCACAAGATCAAACTGCAGGACCCTCACTTTTTGTGTGTCTACTACCTGGGTGCCATTCCAGGTTCTTTTTAGTTCTGAGGAAAACAGGGGGCCTCAGGCCAGTCTTGGACCTAAGCCATCACAATCAGTTTATGAAACAGACAGAGTTCCAAATGGTCAAGGTTCAGTCCATTCTACCTCTTCTGTGAAAGGACAAATGTATGTGCTTGATAGATCTCCAAGATGCCTACTATCATATCAAAGTATTAAGACAGTTCAGCAAAATTCTCCATTTCTGGCTGGGAACCAAACATTTTTCATTCAGGGCACTGCCCTTTGGTCTCACCAATCTGCCTTCTGGGTTTTTACCAAATGCATGGCAGTGGTAGCAGCATATTTCAGACTGCAGGGGTTCCATTTGTTCCTGTATTTGGATTATTGGCACCAACCAGGGATCAGTTGCTTCAAAACATTGACATCTTGTTCCAAGTTGCCCCACAGTGGGAATTACAGTCAACAAAACAAAGTGTCAGTTAACACCGACTTAATAGCTAGAATTCACTGGATGCCCAAATTATATAATGTGTCAAATAACTAAACTCCCACACTCCAGTGATTCATCCCTGCATCAAGTTGCTTATCAGGTTCATAGGTTCATAGGAGATTACTAGGATAACAGCTGAAGAGCCCTTACAAGCCTAGCCTGTTTTACCAAGATGTTACCCAATTTTCTATCCCTAGGGGAATGATAACAAGGGTCAGCAAGTGGGGGTTTGACTATTAATCTGCTTCTGTCCACAAGGGACGTGGGCAATACTCCACCCAACTATCTAGACTGCACTTGAAGATGGTTAGGGAAGGGCTCTGCTTCACATGAATAGGAAGCCTATTCCAGTGAATCCAATCTCTGGGACACATATCTGTCTCTCCAGCATGAGCTATTCATGTCAGTGATCACATTTAGATCTTTGGAGTGAATAACCCTTATGCAGTTAGCTTTGCAAATATGCAAACATTTCCATCTGGGCAGGGTCAGAGACTGCCTTGTAGGTCAGACACAGATCACCCCTCAGTAATCAGTAGGAAACTGAATAAAGTGATAGGGCTTTTAATCCTTCCACATATGACATGTTGGTTATACCCTGTATTTTTTTGGTGAGAAACCTCTGAGGAAGCTTCAACTGTTGCAGGTGCTTGGCAAGATACATGTCAAAGGGTGCATTGTACTCAATTATTGGTCAGTTGGGGGCTTTGTACAGTGGTACTATAACATCCTTAGATCTGGATGCCATGCCCTTACTTATAAGCTGGGTCATATAGAAGGATTTCTTCACCACCGTGGACACATTTTAGCTAAAGTTCAGATTGTTATTGCTATCTATCTGAGTACCCAGACATCTCATCACTAGATCCACTTTTGGGGGGTACCATCAATGTTGTCATGTGCAGGGGTATTTGATTTCCCAAAGGGTATTATTATGCACTTCTTTGCATTTAGTTTGAGGTCATGGCTCTGACACCAATCATTAGTCTGCATCAGACCTTTCATTAGGACTGCCCCTAACTTACAGTCATAAGCAAACGTCAGCCAAAGGTCATGTATATTCCAAACAGGAGGGGGTCCAGCACTGAGCCCTAAGGTACTTCCCCGATGACTGACCTCTTGCTGGATGCGGATTCCCCTGTTCTAACAGCATGTCCTATCCATGAGCCAGTTGGCTATCCATATAGTGACACATAGGTTTATAAGTTTTGCCCAATTTAATGAGTTTATAATACCTGAGTGGGTATTGTGTCAAATGCCTTGGCCAGGTCAAGGTAGGAGGTATCCACTGTCTTACCCTCATCCATGGCCTTGGTGAGTTTCCCAAAGAAGTCCACCAGACGGAGGAGCAGGATCTGCCTTTGACAATGTCAAGTTTGATCTAGAGCCTGGGGATTTCCTATATCATTGTTAATCAGGTCCATGATTATCTTTTCCATAGCCTTGCATATGAAGCTAGTCAGACTTATGGGTTGGTAGTTTCCTGGATCAGTTGTTAGTCACCCCTTCTGAAGAGGTATGATTGTTGCTGTCCACCACTCTGCTGGGTCAAAGCCTATCTGGAGACTGTGGTTAAATAGACATCTGAGGAGGGGTCTGCTAGGTCATGTTTCAAGTTATTTAATAGGTACCCTGGGATTCCATTATGGCTCATTGATGCTGTGTTACTATTTTAGGTAGTGGAGTGATAACCTGTTCCTTTGTGACAACAGGCAAAGGAATGGTAGGGGGTATTTTATGGGAAGTGACCAGAGGTGATGAGGAGGTAAAATCTGAGCCAAATTTATTTATTTATTTATTTATTAACATTTGATTATTGGGAAAGTCCGACTGGATAGAAACCTATTTTCTGCAGAGGCCCATACAGAAAAGTTTCAAATTATTACAAACCATTTCAAGAGCAATAATTTTACATTCTTCAAAAATAAAACAAAAACATTTACATATAAATAATTATAACAAATCAGACATAATATAAAAACCTTAGCTAAGAACCGGCACAAGTTACCTGACAATCATTTAATATTCAGAGAAATGCTGTACAGTTTGTAGAGAAATCAAAGGTAAGTTAGTCTAATACAAACAGGAATTGCAATATGAGGTATGGGGGAAATCAGGCTTTTGGTATATTTAGGGAGAAAGTCGGGGAAGAGAATTTGATAGCACTAAGAAAGTAAGTGAAGAAGGGAAAAGTAAGGAGGTATAAGGAAAGAAAAGATACTTATTTACATTGAGATGTAGTTTATCCGGATTTTGAGCAAGAACAGCCACATTTTAGTTAGGAAGTCTTTCAGAGTGGCTTTGAAAGATGACAGGTAGGATATAGACCTGATGGATACAGGTTAGGAGTTCCAGGCCTTAGCAAACTTGCATGGGTACCGACAATGGCCGGCAGATTTGATAGGTTTGTAGACAGACAGGAATCTCTGGTTACTGGATTGTAATGATGACTGGATAATTTTATGGGTGATAAGAAGCAGTATATATTTTAGCTGATGAGGCAGGTCTAACCAATTTAGGCTTTTCAGTGCTATACGGTGGTGGGTTCTGAAAGGGGTATTTTCTGCAAATTTAGCAACTTTGTTACTGCATGTTCAGGTTTTAATTTTTGTGAAGCCTGGAGGTTAGTAAGGATGGGAGTGTTATAAAGAAGAGTGTGGAGGAGATAAGTAGTGGCAAGTGTAGTTTAGTTGTGTCAGTGAGAAAGTCTTTGGCTCTGTAAAGCATCCCTAGTTTTTGATGTTTTTGTTATGCAATTTTGTATATGCAGGTTAAATGTAAGATGATCATCCACTATCACCCCTAATAATTTGCTATAAGAAGTGATTTCTGTCATTGTATTATTAAGAGAGGACTTTAATTTTTTTCATGAGAGACGGATTTGGGGAAAAAAGTTATAGTTTGGTCTTTTTTGGGTTGAGCATGAGCTGGAGTTATGAAGCCATGTTTCACTGGCTGTTAAAGCTTCCTGAGTAATATTTTGGAGGTGCACAATGTTGTCAGATGTGCAAATGAGACTGGAATCATCTGCATATTGAATTAGGGTGACCTGTTGTGTGGCTGTATAGAGGGAGCTGGTGAAAATGTTAAAGAGGAGGGTACCAAGGACAGAGCCTTGTGGTACACTGGTGGTGACTCGGAGGTAAGGAGAGAGTGTGAAGTGCCACTTTACTGACTGATCTCAAGTAACTTTTGAACCACTGAAGGGTGGGCTGAGAGAGACCTAGTGAGGACATTTGAAGTAGAGGTTCGCTGTGACAAACTGTGTCAAAGGCTTTAGACAAGTCTAGAAATAAGGAAGAGACTCGTTTGTTGTTAGTTTTAACTTTATTGAAAGTGCCTATATAGGTTAGAATGGCAGTGTTAGTGCTATGGGAAGGATGAAAGCCATGTTGTGAAGGGGATAGGAGTTCTTCCTGCAGGAGATTATCTAGCAATTGGTTTTGAATACATTTTCAAGTATTTTAATAAGGGGAAATATGTTTGTTATCGTTCTAAAATTATTAATGTCTGTTGAATTTCCTACTTTCTGTAGAGTGATAATGTGTGACTTTTTCCAGAGACAGGGAATGTGAGATTTCTGTACTGACCTATTTATATGGATTGAGACAGGACATGCAATGCTATTGACTGCGATTTTTAGGTACTTGCTTGGAAGGCCATCAGCTGAAGAAGACCAAAGTTTACTTTTGTTTAAGAGTAGTTTTATATAGAATCTGGGCACAGATTTGAAGTTAAAAGTGGATGTGCTGATATGTGGCTTTTGGGCAGGGTTGGGATTAGATGTTGAGGAATTCTTGGTTAGAGATGCGATACTATCTGCAACATAAGAATTGAGCTGTATTGCACTTTCAAGTGGTGAGTTATCAGGAAATGGGTTTGGGTTGAGTTTTTGGATGAGATGTAAGATTTCTTTAATGGGTGTCAAACATTTTTAAGGTTGCGTTTAGTATTATTCTGAAAGTTATTATAGTATATTTTTGTCTTTATTTTCATTTTACTATGATTGTAAGCATTCTGAATTTTTCAAGATATTGAGGTGTTTTATTTTTCTTTTTTTTCCGCTCTTTCCTTGCTTTTTTCTGTTCTGCAATCACATGCTACTCTTTTTGGAAAGCCAAACTGCATTATTGGTTTTCGGTGTCTTCCTTCTGGGAGTGCAAGGCTGTTTAGGATATTTAGAGAAGTTGTATTGAATTAAATTACAACATTTTCTAAGGGGAGGATTTTTAGGAAGTTCCAGTTAAGAGATGACAGCATAGTAATGAACATTTCTGGGTTAAACTTGGAGAGGTTAATGTTGTCTTATAAATATGTTATTAAACCTGCTGCTGCCTACACCTACAGGCTTGTGTTTTATTATTACCTCCTGCCTCTTTGGGTGCCTGTTGTGGTTTTATGGTTCTTGGTTCTGTGGCACCCTTTCCTTGGAGATTTTGGATTACTTATAAATAAGTTGTTTCACTGGATGTGTGAGATGTCTGGTCATATACATTGGTTGATGATTATTTATTTATTTATTTACTTATTTATTTATTTATTTATTTTACATTTGTTTACCAGGAAAGTCCAACTGCGCCAGCTGCCCATTTTCAGTGAAGGCCCGGGGAGAAAAGCTCCACTATTAAATATTTACGCTGCACTTCAGAAAAAGATTGACATACAGTAATAATTTCTTAGACAAAGACTGACATACAGTAATAATATTTATATACAATAGAATATTTATACAATTACAGGGGTATTGTTTCCATGTCAGTGTAAACTTGTTTCAGCTACAGTCACTCTTGGCAGTATACCGGAGTTGTATATAGGACTAAGCATCTGGGCTACAGAGTGAAGAAAAGAATACGTTAGATTGCAAGCACAGAAAAACAGAGTGTCAAATCGTAGTGATAAGGTTTGATGTATTAAATAGAAGTATTGAGAGAGTTAGGGTCCAACCTGGTGTAGAACAGGAGTATAGCCAGATGTTGTTAAGTTGTTCCCTAAGTAGTAGTTTAATTATGGAACTATTGATGGTGTTCCTTAGTTGTGGAGGAATGGAAGCTTTAGTGACTTTGAGTAGGTGTTTGTCAGAAGTTCTCAGTGTTAAGGAGTTAGAGTATGGCTGAATGCAGTTTTTGGGAGCAGGTAGTTTGCAGGTTGAAGACTAGACAAACTTTCAACTTAAGCACTCAAACCATTCACTTCTCATACCGGCACTTGCTCAAAACTCATAGCAAGCATTAATAAACCTTAGCAATAGACCCCCCCCCCCCATACTGTACAGAAGGACAAGGCTCTCTATTCAACCTTACCAGCCAGTCAGTAAAACAGTTCACTGTACCTATCCAGGCATGTCTAAAGGGCAGTGTCAGGTGTACTCTCCGATCCAACTGGTGAATCTGGGCATTTTGAGGCAATGTTACAATTGCCTCACATACACAGGCAACCCTCTCCTCCTTCCATCAAACACTAATACATGCAAGAGATGCAACTATACAGCCAAACTGGAGGCTAAGCTCTCTCAACCCAAGACTGGACCAGGCAGTCAGGAGGAGAAGGGAATTACTTGCATCACACCACCAGTCTCACATAGACCTATGAAACCAGCACCGGCAAAAAACACACATAAATACACTAAAACATACTCGGAGGCTCTAAATAAAAATATGCAGAAGCAACAGAGACCTCCAAAGCAGACATCCAAGCAACTTTCACCCCCCAACACAAACCATGAAACACATACTTTACAAAACCTGTGTGCCACACAATCACATCCCTTAAGGCAAAATAACATACCCAACACACTAGTAATAGGTGACTCTATAGTCAGGCACACTGATGTCCCACTCACCAGGCTAAACAAGCAGAAGGTTACTGTTAGCTGCCTTTCGGGTCCCAGGATCTACCACATAACACAAGCACTCAGGTCACTCCAGAACAAGTACAAATATGACTCTGTCATTGTCCATGTTGGTGTGAATGACCTGAGCCGTACCTCCCTGGACTACATGAAAAGAGACATGGAGGCGCTCTCTGATCATGTAGCCCAGGCCGGTATGACCCTGACCCTGAGTAGCATCCTGCCCTCACCAAGAATGATACCATGGTATAGAGAAAAAATTATCAATTTCAACAATTGGCTAAGCTTCTGGTGTCATTCAAAGGGGATCCAGTGTCTGTCAGCCTGGGATGACCTGCTCAACAAGCCACGCTGCTTCACTAGAGATGGCTTGCACCTGTCACCCTTAGACTTTCGAATACTGGCCAAGGCTCTTGCCATCCCCATAGTGCCTTTTTTAGGCAAGGCTCAAAAGACAAACCCACCACCATAAAAAGCACAAGTAACAAAAAACTGAGGGTAATGCTACTCAATGCCAGAAGTCTAAACATCAAAATGCATGCACTCGAGGCACTCCTCAGTATGGAAAAAATTGATATGTGTGCAGTAGCAGAAACCTGGTTTAAGGCTCCAGGGAGCACCCAGCACTACCAGGCTACAACTCATACCATACATTTTGGCCACAAAACCCATACAGAAATACAAAAGGTGGGAGAGTATCCATATTCATCAAGGATACCAACACCTCCAGGTTAGTGGGACAGCACAATGCTTCAGAGGTCATCCACATGCAACTAACAATGGGCAAAACTGCTATTTAAATTATAGCTTGCTACAGATCACCCACCATGTCCCAGTACCCCCACTCAACATTCCTGGAAACACTGAGAAACGTAAAGGTCCTACCAAACACCCTGATATTGGGTGATTTCAGTTACTCAAACATTAACTGGGAGAACTACTCAAGTACAAACTCCCTTGCCCAACATTTCCTAGAATTAATAAACTCAAACACCCTGGATCAACTGGTCAACACCCCCACCAGAGGTGACAACATATTGGACCTGGTCATCACCAACATGGGCGACCGGTGTTCCACACTGGAGGTAAACCCCTTGCTGGTTAGATCTGACCATAAACTAATCACTCTGGATATCCACATTCCGCCAACACCCCCGGTCAAAGAATCCAGCGTGAAAAAGTTTTCAAAAGCAAACTTCACATTACTTAAGACCGAGGTGGGAAGTTTCAATGCCTCCATGCTAAAGGATAATGCTGTCCAAGCTGCAAAATCATTTACTAATGCACTCTATGGGCACCTACAAGAATGCATGGATCATGCTATCCCAAACAAAACCAAGACTCACTCCTCCAAGAAAAGGAAAGCAGTCCGGTGGACCCCTGGCATAAACAAGCTATACAATGGAAGGAGGAAACTAGTACAGAAAAGAGTAAAATTCCAAGAAGGGAAGACATCCCTGATCAGTATCAGCAACAAACTATGTTCCCTCATAAAATCATCCAAGGCTAGCTTCGAAAGAAAAATTGGCATGGACTCCAAAGATAACCACAAGGCATTCTTTAGCTATGTCAAAAATCTAAGTGGCAATTCTCAGATCTGCTCGGATTTAGTGCAGAATGGCACAAAATACACTGAACCGACCGATATAGCCAACATCCTGGCAGACAGGTTCAGTGTAAACTTCACCCTCCTCTCATCCCCAAAAGGGCTCATAACTATACCAGAAGAATGTAGTGCCCCTGAAATCACAGACACTCAGGTTAAAACAGCCCTCTCCAAAGTCAAAAACACAGCATCAATGGGACCAGACGGTGTCCCAGGCTGCGTCCTACATGAGCTCAAAGATGAACTAACCCCTCACCTAAACACATTGTTTACACTCAGCCTCTCCACAGGCTACGTGCCCACAGAGTGGTGCACAGCAACAGTTATTCCACTCCACAAAGGTGGAGCCACAACAGACACCAGGAACTATTGCCCTATAAGCCTGACTAGCTTGGTCTGCAAAGCTATGGAGCACATCATCATGGATCTCATTAACAGAAACATTGGAACCCTCCAAACACTGGACCCTACCCAGTTCGGCTTTGTTAAGGGCAGATCATGCCTCCTAAACCTGGTGGACTTCTTGAGAAAGTTACCAAGGCTATAGACGAGGGAAAGGTGGTCCACATAGCCTACCTAGACCTCGCAAAGGCCTTTGACACCATTCCCCACTCAGGTATTACATCAAGCTCACCAGCCTGAACATAAACCCCTATGTCATGAGATGGGTTGCCAACTGGCTCATGAACAGAACCCACATGGTAAGAGTTGCGGGAGCTAGGTCTGAATCTAAACTGGTTACAAGTGGCGTTCCCCATGGCTCAGTCCTAGGACCCCTCCTGTTTGGCATATACTTCACAGAGGTACAGGCAAGCACAGGAGGACTATGGCTGACCAAGTTTGCAGATGACTACAAACTAGGGGTTATAATTGACTCTCTGACTGACACACACATCCTCCAAAAGGGTCTCACTGAGACAGATACCTGGTGTCAAAACCATGGCCTCAAGCTAAATGCCAAAAAGTGCATAGTCATCCCCTTTGGAAAAACAAAGTACCCACAAACTACCACATAAGTGGTAGCCCCCTAAATACGGAAGACGTAATAAGGGATCTGGGGACCCAAGTAGATAGTAACCTCTCCTTTGATAATCCCATTGCCAAAGTGGTTAGAAAATCCTTCTATGTGGCCCACCTAATCACAAAAGGGTTTGCATCCAGATCGAAAGAGGTCATTGGGCCCCACTATACATCACTCATCAGACCCATCATAGAGTACAGTGCCTCATTTGGGATGTACCTTACAAGACTCCTGCAACAACTGGAAAGACCACACAAGTACCTCACCAAGAGGATCATTGGCCTCAAGCAGATGCCCTATGCAGCTCGACTGAAGAAACTCCAGCTGTACTCAGTTGCATACTGCCTACTCAGAGGTGATCTCTGCCTGACATACAAGGCCATGTCCAACCCAGAATTGATGGACATGCTCCACCTAAAAAAACCATATCCCCTTGAGCCACATGCTCCAGGGATCTAAACCTCACCACAACAATAAATAGGACGTGCTGGAGGGATACACTCCTGTCTCAGAGACTTCCCATGCTCTGGAACAAGATTCCAATCTACATTAGGCAGAGCTCCTCGCTAACCCTCTTCAAGAGAAACCTTAACAAGTGGATGAGAAACAGAAAGTTTACCCCAGGGATCACTTCAATGGCTCTGCGGGACAGACCCACAGGGAACTAATCTAAGGGGGCGGTGAAAGCCAACACATTCCAGCTAGGCTTATAAATGCCTTCGGGCAGATAGCCTAGTACCTACCTATGAACCTATGAACCTATAAGAATGATGGAATGTGCTATGGTTAATTGGCTCAGAAAAATATGGTTTGCCTTCTCTCTCCCTCATATTGGGTGTATCAGACAGGGCCTTATGGGGTTGCTCTGCTCTATCCATATCAGTTCATGAAGGGCAGTGAAGTGGTGTGATCACCGAGAGAGTCTGACATTGTACCTGTGATGGAGTATTTGCTAGGTCTTGATACTAGGATCCAGTCTAATAGAGAATTTGATGTCTTGCTATAATGTGTGGGGCTATTAATTAGTTGTGTGAAGCCATTTAAGTTCATGCTACATGTAGGGGAATTAGAGTTTATGTCCAATCAATTAACATTCACATCACCTAGTAATATTTTTTTTGTGGAGATGTTATGGATGTCCGATGTAGGATATCTTCCAGAATATCTGTATTGTCACCAGGAGGGATATAAAGTACAGTAATAAATATTTGTTTATAATTAAGCAGTAGGAAAATTAAGACATATATGGTGTAGGTAAACAGCTCCTCCAGCAGCGCAGTTTTTATTTCTCTACTGCTTCTTTATTGTATGTGGAGTAGAGACATGGCTGAGGGTAACTCTGTCATACCTGAACTGGATTATGTACCAGAGATCAATGACAACATGAGAACATGGCAGAGGAAATTGCAAGCTTTGCTTGAGAATAAAACTAATGCATTGATGGAGTTTGAACCTGTGATGTTAGTTTCATCGGAAAAAGAGAACTGTGAGTATGACTTGACTACAATGAAGAAAGATCTACATAGGCTCATGAATGACTTACGGAAACTTAAAAAGGCTTCAGTTACAAAGATTTCATTTTGAAGCTACAAATCATTGCTCTTGGACTACGGGTGTTGAATATGCCCAGTTATGGCACTACTTACAAGGACCTTTTATTACAGTGGCAGCAGATCAACTTGGAAACTAGTTGCAACTATATGCGACTTCTGATACTTTTCTTTAAGCCAGAGGAGGAAGCGTTAACCTCCAATGTATGCAAATTACAAGTGGAATTATATGAGAAATATCCACACTCTGTCGTAGACTTCAAATTGGATTATATTATAGAAGTGATAGCAGTGTATGAGCAACAGCTGCTAACTCACAAAAAGAAGAAAATTCAAAGGGACATACAGAATTTTACCAATGGTCAAGTTTTTGCTTGGCCCAAGGAAGGTGGTCATAATAACACCAACAGGAATCATACTGAGTTACCAGCAACAGTACAAACTGCATCCTGTATAGATGCGGTCCCTGACTCTACTGATAAGAATGATGTCAGACGTACGACACCGGAATCGGATAGGCAAATTACGCCCCTTCCTGAGCCTACAGTGAATAGTGTTCACTCGCTTAGTATGGGGCCAGTCAGTATATCCATGAGTATGGGAGCAGGTAGAAAAGATGGAGGGTGAATAATGAGCCCCCAAGTCAATGGCAACCCATTGCAAGTGTTAATCCTGGGAAGACAAATTTATCCATGCCGTATCCCATCCACACTACGAATTTTCGTGAGCGGTCACAGAGCAGGGGGCTTATGAAATGGAAGGCATCAACAGAAGAAGATAATGCCCTGACAATAAAAAAGATGTGTCAACAGACCAACAGTCATTGATATGGAATATATCCCGTAGGGTTTTGACAAAGGATGAGATGAATGTCTTGGACAAGGGTATGACGTTCATACCAGCAAGTAAGATGAATAACAGACAATATTATAGAACTCAAAACTTTTAAATGGAGTTTAATGCTGAAAATTCAGTTTGGTGGTAGTGAGAGAGGTTAAATGAGTACAAAACTTTAAAAAGAGTCGTAGCTATGTTCCTGTCAACACCTCTGTGGTAGAAACATTTGAAAATGTTTGTATTAAAGAAATTTATAAACTATGTGACAATAATATATCTACTAAATATTTTACCAATTTGAATAAAGGGGAGAGGGAGGCTTTAGAATTTTTGTGTCATGATCAGTCCATCTCTATTAGACCCGCTGACAAAGGGGGACCGTTAGTAGTCATGGACTACACTTTTTATAGAGATGCTATGACTGACATGTTGAGTGACAATAAGGTATATGAAAAAATAGACTTTGAACAGGTCAAAGAATGTAATACAAATATATATCATACATTATTTGAATGTTTACAATGTCATGTAATTGACCTTGAGTTATTTAGATATTTTGTAGTGGAAGAACCACTAATATCAATCATACCTGGATTGCCCAAGGTTCACAAACATCCCACGATGCCTCCAATGAGGCCCATTGAGTCTGGGAAGGGGTGAAATACGGAACCCCTTTCAATTTTCATGGAACAAAATTTGAAACACATTCTAGCTAAGAACTCATTTATACTTACTGATAGCAAACAATTCTTGAGAGATTTACATACTTTTGTAAAGGATAAGCCATCCACTGGAAATTGGCTTATGATAACCTTAGATGTTCAATTTCTCTTCACGGTTAATCCTAATAGCTATAGAATAGAGTTATTTTAAGCAATATCTGGTAGAAGATGGGATATATGACCGTAAGTTTATTGATTTTCTATCCCTTTTGGTGGAGCTCATACTGGAGAACAATGTATTCATGTTTGAACATGAGCTTTGCAGACAGATGGATGGCATAGCTATGGGCACTTATTGTGCCAATAGCTATGCCAACATCATTATAGCTTCATGGGAGAAACAATATATATTAAAGGAGGAGACACGGGCTGTATAGCCTTTTACCGGAGGTTTGTTGATGACTTCTTTATATTTTGGGGGGTGATGCCCCTTCATTTGCCCCTTTTCTTGATGCTATGACCAACAGCACCAACTTTCTTAAACTCACCATGAAAAGTTCTCATACGTCTATAGATTTTTTTGGATGTCAAAGTGTTTAGATTGGGAAACAGGAGAATTTGACACTGAAGCATATAGGAAGGAATGCTACAGGAATTCCTACCTTCAGAGACAAAGCATGCATCCCCAACATATACGTAAAAACATCATGAGAGGACAGGGACTTAGGACTTCGTGATTGATAGCCAACAATGATAAATTTGAGAGTGAATTGAGACATTTGAAGGACAAATTCATTGAAAGAGGGTATCCTGCAGAGGAACCCCATAAGGCCCTGTCTGATACACCCAATATGAGGGAGAGAGAAGGCAAACCATATTTTTCTGATGGAATAAGAACACCTCAGTCAAGTGACTTAAATCAGAAATACATGAGGATAGCAGTTACATATTCCAATAATGTTAAAGTATTACAAGATATATTCAGTAAGAACTGGAATGTATTATGTGCAGACGAGCAGGTGAAAGAACTAGGAGGAGATTTTCCCCGATATGCCTTCAAGAATAAGAAATCTTTAAAAAGACTTCTATGTGGGCCCAGGCACAATATGGAGGGTCATCATAGCAATAATGGGGGTATTTTTGGTATCTCCCCATGTCAAAAATGTAATTTTTGCATACATCTTGATAGTAGTGGTGAATTTACACATGCAAACACAGGGAAAACTTTAGTATTTAGGTTAATAGCTGATTGGTACACCACTAACTTAGTCTGTTTAGCTCATCATATGACATGTTGTTCTTCTTATATAGGTATGACCACCCATAGGTTGAGGGATCGTATGAGGAATCATCTATATGATATTGCTAGGAAGGTAGATACAAATGCGTTAGCAAAACATGTCATGGAGTATGGTCCATCACACATGTTCAAATTTATGGTGATCTAGAACATCCTCTTGAGTAACAGGGGAGGAGAGATCAGAAATAGGACTGAAACAAAGGAGCTGGAATGGATCATAACAATGCAGGCCACTATGGGAAGGTACATCAATGACAAAATTTCTATTAAACCTGTTTTAGCAGGCAGAGGTTTACATAGGTAAACTCCACAATCTGAATTAGACATTAGGTTTATGTGGTAGTAAGAATACAGTACAAGACACATTTATAATTGTTATAAATTACATATAAATTATATATATATATATATATATATATATATATATATATAATGTATTTTATTCAGCAATGGATGTTTTAGCTAGCTGTATATATTTAAGCTTTTAATTAAGGTATTTGCATACTCAATTGATGAAGTTTCATTGGTTGTTTTTAGTATAAAAGTCAAGAGATGGAGTTATGGTTTTGTATTGTCTGAGGAAGCGGCAACATTGCTGCGAAAGTGCTCACTTGAAATAAAACTTATGTTTTTATTTGCTGTGGTCTGTTACCTTCTCTGTTTCTTTTTCTCATTTGTTTATAATTGTTTATTTTGAGGAAAACAATAAGAACCTCTGCTGAACTGAATTTTGGTATTGGTTTGCTATAAGGGGAAATGTGGTAGGTGTTTTTGGAAATATTAAAGCAATACTGCAACCTTTCATTTTTATACAGTCATTACAGATGATGTGATAGCCAGGAGGTATAACTTTAGAGTGGTTTATGCTGGTTTAACCAAGTTTCAATTACAGCGAGAATGTCAGGCTTATGTTGGATAATCCAGGCATGCAGTTCAGCAGTTTTATTTCTTGCACTTCTAACATTTATTGCAGCAAAAATTAGATCACCAGGGGTGGGGATTGGCTGTGGCTGGTTTACTGAAGTGTGTGAGACAGAATTATCTTTGTGTTCATTGTAATACGTTCGGCCCGGATTTGGTGTATATCTCGTCCTAGAAGGATTTTGTATGTTGTAAGATTATGCATAATTGTTTTTGGAGAGGATTCTTGGGCTTAATTTTGTTTTGGTTCAAGATGAAGTGCTATTAATCAGCCTGTATTTGGAATAAAGGTGAGGGTCAATATTAAATAGGTCTGAGTCGATGTGTGGTGTGTGCAAAGAGGAAGTAGGGATAGGTGGTTGGGACAGAGTTGGAGAGATGGTGGGAGATGTTATTCAGTCAGGGTAGGATGAGAGATGGCACAGTAGGTGGAGGAGAAGAATACAGGATAAGATGAAGAGTTGCAGAATTAAGTAGGGGGTCTGTATTTTATAGATGTCAGGTTGTGGGGTTGTAGCAATGAAGAAGGAAGCAAGAAGTTGCAGGGCAGTAGGCGATTCAGTGATGGTGGAGTCTGAAAGCCGGTAGTGGACAGGTAAGTTGTGAAGAATTTTCTGTAAAAGAAGAGAGTTAGGGTGTCCTGGCATCTTCTCTGGAATGTAAGGAATAGAGGGGTAGGAAAGGTCAGAGTATAATGATGTAGTCAAAATAGAAGAAATTAAGGTCATTTCTTCTGGATGAGTATGAGTAATGCCATCTACAGCCATCTCAGCACATTGCTGAGCGTTTCTCTTAAGAGTTTAGACATAACTAAAAATGATTTGTGGTTATCCTTTGCTTAGGGGGCTATTTTAGTCTCAATTTTAACTTTTGAAGTCTTGATTAGTTTCCTGATTTGCCTGTTGAGACTAATGAAGGATGTTTTTTTTTCTATTTTGCATCCTCCCACTTACGTCTAGACAGAGTTTCTCCCACTTACGTCTAGACAGAGTTCCTCCCACTTACGTCTAGACAGAGTTCCTCCCACTTACGTCTAGACAGAGTTTCTTCCTTCTGTTGTATAGTCTATTTATGATAGAGTCCACTTGTGTGGCTTATTTTTCTGGCTAGACCTGGGCTTCGTTTGGTCAGGTACTTTTTATGCAGTTGTTTAAGTGGTTGTATGGGGCATTCATGTATACTTCTGCATAGGCCTCCATGTTTTCTGGGTTATAGAGAGCTCTGAAGTTACCTGTTGTATCACTTAATAGGAAATAATTTGCCTTAGAAACTTCTTTAGGGTATTAGAGTTCGATAGGGGTACTACTGTTTCACTTATTTCAAAGGACACCAATTTATGGTCAAATATTTCCAATAAAGACATTGCAGTCCCTTATGTTTGTGAGTACTATGTCAAGGATATTTAAGCCTCTAGTGGGAGTGCAGACTAGCTGGTCCAGAGCATTTGCACTGACAAAGTCCAGGAATCTCTGAGCCTGCAATGTTAGTGGTCATATATATTTCCCATTTTGTGGAAGGGTAAGGCTGAATGGTAAGCGATTCTAGTAACTGCAGATATGTGGAGTGGATTTCATGATTCATGTTTGTGGACCTGAAGCTAATGTTGATTTGGTGAGGGATTTTGCCTGTGGCCAGCTGGACATGGAGTAGCTCAAGTGAGCCATCCTGCTTGACCAATCTATAGGTTTAAATGGAAACACCCCCTCCTCCTTTCATATCTATAGGTGTAAATGGAAACACCCCCTCCTCCTTTCATATCTAGAGGTGTAAATGGAAACACCCCCTCCTCCTTTCATATCTAGAGGTGTAAATGGAAACACCCCCTCCTCCTTTCATATCTATAAGTGTAAATGGAAACAACCCCTCCTCCTTTCATATCTAGAGGTGTAAATGGAAACACCCCCTCCTCCTTTCATATCTATAAGTGTAAATGGAAACACCCCCTCCTCCTTTCATATCTATAGGTGTAAATGGAAACACCCCTCCTCCTTTCATATCTATAGGTGTAAAGGGAATCACCCCATCCTCCTTTCATATCTATAGGTGTAAATGGAAACACCCCCTCCTCCTTTCATATCTAGAGGTGTAAATGGAAACACCCCCTCCTCCTTTCATATCTATAGGTGTAAATGGAAACACCCCCTCCTCCTTTCATATCTATAGGTGTAAATGGAAACACCCCCTCCTCCTTTCATATCTAGAGTTGTAAATGGAAACACCCACTCCTCCTTTCATATCTATAGGTGTAAATAGAAACACCCCCTCCTCCTTTCATATCTAGAGGTGTAAATGGAAACACCCCCTCATCCTTTCATATCTAGAGGTGTAAATGGAAACACCCCCTCCTCCTTTCATATCTAGAGGTGTAAATGGAAACACCCCTCCTCCTTTCATATCTAGAGGTGTAAATGGAAACACCCTCTCCTCCTTTCATATCTAGAGGTGTAAATGGAAACACCCCCTCCTCCTTTCATATCTAGAGGTGTAAATGGAAACACCCCTCCTCCTTTCATATCTAGAGGTGTAAATGGAAACACCCCTCCTCCTTTCATATCTATAGGTGTAAATGGAAACACCCCCTCCTACTTTCATATCTATAGGTGTAAATGGAAAGACCCCTCCTCCTTTCATATCTAGAGGTGTAAATGGAAACACCCCTCCTCCTTTCATATCTAGAGGTGTAAATGGAAACACCTCCTCCTCCTTTCATTTTTTCATTTTCAGTGCATGGTCTGAATGTGTGATAAACATTGTAGCCTTGCACTGCTGGTGTACTTTCCAAAGCCCTTGAATGATGTCTGTGTAACAGCATAGACATCAGCATTCTCCAGGGTAAGGAGAGCTTCCAAGGAGTGCACTTTCTTTTTAAGACTCCTAGCACTGGACGTTAGTACCTTCAGCTTGGCATTAGAAGAATTTGTTACATTGGTAGGTCTGTTGGTTTGGCACTGCCTAAAAATAACACTATGGGAGGTGGATAATGCCTTGGCCAGTATTCGATAGCATAGTGATGACAGGTGCAGACCATCTCAGGGAAAGCAGCATGGCCAGTCGATCGTGTTGTCCCTGGCTGACAAATACTGGTTCATCTTGGCATGAAACCAATAGTTAAGCCAATTATTGAAGTCAATCATGTTCTGTTTGTATTGTGGTTTCATTCTTGGTGAGGGTAGAATGGTGCACAGTGCGAGCCTCATACCAGCCTGCAACAAGTTTTCAAAGCAGTCTATCATGTCTCTCTTCATATAGTCCAGGAAGGTACATCTCAGGTCATTCACACCTGCAAACACTATCACTGTGTCATACTGAAACTTGTGGTTCAGTGACCTGAGTGCCTGCATGATCTGGTAAATTCTGTTCCCTGACAGATAACTGACTGTAACCCTCTCTTTATCTAATCTGGTGAAGAGGATGTCTGTGTGTCTCACCATGGAGTTTCCTATGATATTTGAATGTATGGTGTTTCGCCTTAAAGGCTTGCTTGTGGAGACACTGTGATGTGCATTTTTATGTGTTGTGGTTAGTGTTGACTTGGTTTTATTTGCATGTGGTTTCTGAGGGCAGCATATGGGAGGCCTGTGAGGTTTTGGTAAGTTACTTGTGAGTATCTCCGCATATGTGGGTTTATGTGTTCAGACCTTATTTACGGTGTGCATGTGTTTACAATTTGTTTTGTCTTTTAATTTGTCAGTATGTGAGAGTCATGTCTCAATTTTCACAGTGTAACTACATCTCTCACATACTGTGTTCACTTGTTTTAGGATTAAGTGGTTGCCAGTAAACGTGAGACAATTGCTACATTGCCTTAGGATGCCCATGTCCACCAGGCTAGCCACATAGATAGCAGAAACATGCCCATCCATGATTTCAGAATTTTCACTATGGGTTTAACCAGAGAGAGGAATCAGTAGATTTTAATAGGACTGGGATGATAGCACATGGACGAAGTATAGGTGCTATACTCAGTGTGAACTGCAGTGATCCAACAAGGTGATGTTGTTCTGCATGCAACTGACATGCTCCAAGAGGAGCAGGAGGCCTGGGGAAGGTTGCAGACATAAATATTCTAAGGGAAATTTTAACTTGAAAGCATTTGCATCTATACAGGGCACTGCTAACTGCTGCTGCATGGAAGGCGTCCTAGCACAAACACTGGACTTATATAGAATCCAAAACAAAACAGGTTTTACAACAGCAAGGCCTACCAATCAATTAGGAAAACACACAATAAGCTTTCAGCCAGTAGCCCCCAACTCAGATAGGTTTACTACAGCATACTTCTGCCACAAGAGTGCATTCAGAAAACCCTCTTAATGGAAAGATATTGGTTTTAAGGCTGAAGTACAGGGAAACCACACAATCTAGATACTACTGTCATGTAAAACTAGCAGAAACAATGTAATTAAGTATTACAACAGCAGCAGTGGAGGTAGTTCAGCTTTGAAACTCTACTAAAGTGTGAGAAATGCAACAATTAATACAGGATTCTTATGAAACACAGTAAAAAAAAGGATCAGCAGAAGTGCAAAATGATACTTATTGTTACTTTTTAGCAGTGGATGCAACTGATTCAGTGTAAATCTCAGGCGAAGAAGCCAAGTCAAACACCAGCTTTGCGGAAGAGTTGTTCAACACTCCTCTCCTGCAAGACTTATTCTCAAGCTGCTAGGATTAATGGCCTCTATAATCGCACTGGTTTGATTAGCAAGATATTAAACAAGAGTTCAACAATGATCCCTGTCAGTTCAATGGTCCATGATGTCTCACCCACTACACACACAGATTCATCTCACACCGCACCAATTTACAGACTCATATTAGTTGATGGATAACCATCCCAGTGGTTTTAGATGGTCAGTCTTTCTCTCCACTCCCTCAAGTGGCAACAGTAACCATGGACACCTCCCTTCTGGGGTGGGGGTGAGGTATTCCCAAGGAAAGATCTGGTCCAAAGATCTTTGTCACCCAGAGAGGCCAGTCTTCACATCAGAGCCTTGAACATGAGGGCAGTCTTTCTAGAATTGCTGGCCTTTCAGGACCTCTTCCCAAGGGTGTGCTCTTCATCTAGAGAGACAGCATGGCAGTAGAATGGTATATTAACAAGCAGGGAGGAACCTGATCACATTCACTTTTCCAGTAAGTCATGAGAGTGCGGCAGTGGGCAATGTCTTCTCAGCTTTTTCACATTGCAATGCACATTCTGGGGACTTCCAGTGTTCTAGCAGAGAAGTTGAGCAGGTATATTATTTTACCTTATGAATGGTCACTCAATCAGACAGTGGAGTTGCAAATCTTCATTCAGTGGGGCCAACCTTGCCGCAGTCTTTTTGCTTTGCACCTAAGCAACAAATGCAGAGATTACTTTGTCCTGATACCTGCACAGGGTCCATTACTAAAGGACACTCCAGTCCACTATTGGCCTCCAGGTCTCAAGCATGCTTTTCCTCCAACACCTTTGATAACATGATTTATTCAGAAATACAGAATGTGCAAGGCCAGAGTAATCCTGATTGCTCCAATTTGGCCCCAGCAACTTTTGCTTCTGTGCCTCTAGCCTCATGTAGTAAACTACTCTGGACTTTGGGCAATCATCCAAATCTTCTGAGTCACCCATCCGGGTACTCTAAAATCTCTGAAGCTGACTGCATGGTTCCTCCAAATCTAACAGTGGTTAGAGATGCCAGGTTTTCCAATCTGGTGGTCCACATTTTATCTGCTTCACAAAAGTCAGATAACAGAAAGGTTTATCTTAGCAAGTGGAAAGGGTTTACCATTTGCACCTCTTCCAAGGGACTAAATCCCTTTTAGCACCTCTTCCATTTACTCTGGACTTCATGTCAGATCTTTTCCAAAAAGGCTCCAGTTTTTCAACCATCAAGGTTGGCAGTCATTTCCAGTTTCCACACTAGGCAGAATCAAACTCCAATTGCTTTTCTAAATATTTCAAAAGCTTCTTTGATGGGAACCTTCCTTTTGAGACCACCTGTTAGGGATCTAACTCCTCTGTTGGACATTATTATCTTGCTTATGGCCTTAACTCAAGCTCCTTTCAATCCTGCAGCCACAATGGATCTAAAATCTCTTTCTTGGAAAATGCTCTATCTGGTGACTGTTATTTCAGCTAGACAGACTTTAGAACTGCAAGTATTATCCTGTAAATGTCCATATATGGTCTTCCATGAGGACAAGGTATCTTTGAGAATGAACCCCTATTTTCTTCCAAAGGTGGCATTTGAAATTAATCTCAGTCTATCAATCTGTTAGTACTCTTCCCAGAGTTCTCTAGCAAAGGTGTGCATATTCTACATTTATTAGATGTTCATCAACAACTCAGATTTTACTTCCACTGGACTGAGGATTTTAGAAAATGTGATCGGCTTTTTGCTACTTTCTCTAACGCAAAAATTGGCCATAAGCATATTGACAGTCAATCTCTCTAGGTGGCTATCTGAATGTATCATGTTTGTGTATGAAAAACTAGGAATATCTTTAACTAACAGACCAAAAGCTCATTCTACAAGGGCAATAGCTACTTCTACCACCTTTATGGCAGATTTCCTATTGATGAGATTTGTGCTGTAGGTACTTGATTTACAGTTCGCATTTTTGCGTCTTACTATTAGCTGGATGTTTAGTCCAGATTTCGTACATCCTTTGACTCCATCATTCTCAGGAATGTCCTTCCTTGATACCACCCAAGGTGTTTTAAGGTGTTTTTGGTAGCCTGAATCAAACAATAACAGACAACATTGGATACGAAAGTTATGTATTTACCATAATGCTAGATTTTTGCTGTCTTGCTTTCATCCAGTTCAACGTCCCTTCCTCTATCTCCCTTCCTAAGTTATCTCCTTTTGCTCCTTTTGAGTAAAAGGACCTGACCAGGGCCCTCATTCTTGGACAGGATTTGATCGCTCTTCCTCAAGTTGCTGTTCTTCTCCTTTGTCCATCTTTACTCCAGTTGTATATCCTGATTATCAAATAATTTTTCTGGCTATGTGCAGGCAAACTTGATTTGAGATATTTTGGAGAACAGATGGAATTATGGTTAGGGAAGGACTTAGAATCCTGGATCTAAAGCTTCTGAAAGGCACCAAGGTTGGATCTGGTTGGACCTAATAACACAAAGGTTTAACCAGATGAAAACAAGACAAAATGACTCAAGCGTTGTAGTAACTGCATAACTTTTATTTCATTTTTGTGAAAAAAAGGTATATTTTAGAAGCACCTATGATTCCTTCTTGTCTCCATCTCGCTCTCTCTCTCTCTATCTCTCTCACTGCATGTCTCTCTCTTTTTTTCTTTCTCCATTTTATGTTTCTTCTTTCACAGGTCCAGTGATCACAGGCCAATCCAGCAGCATGCCTCAAAGGTGAGGACCAACTCACTCCCATCACCCCCTACCCACCCCAAGATGTCTTCACAGGGTCATATGGTGCAGCCACCTCAATGAGATCCCCCTGCTGGCCCACAATGTAGCCTGGAAAGCCTCCAACAGCACAAGCTTTGGAACCTGGTTGAGGCAGTGGTTGAGCTGGTAAGTGGAGAGGCACCTTCACCCTGTAGAAACCATTCATTGGGTGCAGGATACACTGACCCAGTCATCTCCAGTCATCCAACCACTGGGGCTAGTTATTCTTGTAATGAAGTCCAATTAACTGCCATTTCTAGCTTCATTGTGAGAGAACAGCATGGTCCCATTGTTTCACTCAGGCTTGCAAAAGTATTCTTAAGAGGTGCTTTTCTGCTATAGCCCACTTTGATAAACTCTGTGCCACCTTGGAACATTATATTTTTGCTACAGAGCCTTACTAAGGTGCCATTTGAACTTACAGCTTCCACTGACATAAAATTTCTGTCTTGAGAAACTTTGTTTTTGGTAGTTGTTACTTGAGCTAGGAGGATTTCAATATTACAGGCCTTATTTGAAACTCCTTACTTAAGTTTTCATAAAGACAAAGTTTCCCTCAGGACTAATCCAGTTTTCAGTCACAAGGCATCATCTGAAACTTCTTTGAACTAGACTATCCATTTACCAGTTTTCTTCCCAAATTTAACCAATAAGGGTGAATATCTTCTTCACTTGTTAGATGTCACCATCGGCTACAATTTTATTTACATTGTATAAAGTACTATAGAAAACTATATCTGCATTTGTTTCCTTTTTAAAGACAAAGTGGGGTTCCAGTGTATCTAAGGATGCCATAACCAGGAGGATATCCAATCATATTAAAGAAGTTGGCATCACCTTCTAAGGCAAAAGCATGTACTACAAGAGCAGTCACTGCCGCTACAGCCTTCTTTTAGCAGGTTCCTACTGATGATATTCATGCAACAGACACACAGTCTACAGTTTATACATTTGTCTCTCATTGCAAGCTCAACCTGCAATCTATGGCCAGAGCTTCCTTTGTTTCCAACATTCTCCAGAATATCCTTCCATTGTACCTCCCAGGGTTAATTTAGCTGGAGTCTCTATCCCATCTGTTGAACTGGATGGAACAGACAACATCGGATATGAAAGTTATGTACTTGCCTAACACTAGATGTGTGTTGTCTTCTTCTGTCCAGCTAAACATTCCTACTTGACATTCCTGCATCCAACTTGTCACTGCTTGGCTCCTGCTAGACTGCACTGAGCCTTCCTGGAGCCTTGTTTGTTTGCAATCATTTTAGATTGTTCCTTGTGGTTACAATGTTCTTTTTAGTTATAAGTATTTATATGTTATGGGACAAAATTGATTTGAGGGCTTTTAGAGTAATGGTGTCTTATGGGAAGGGGAGAAGCTTTGAACCCTGGAACCAAAAGTCTAGATGCCTGCCTTGGATCCGCATGGATCCAATATACCCATCTGCTGAGGTGGATGGAAAAAGATAACACAGATACAATGTTATAGTAAGTACGTAACTTTCATTTAATTGAAATCCAGAGGATGGTGACAAAAATCATGAAATCATTTTCAAAAAACTACAGCATCATTCTAATAGTAAAGCCTGAGAGTAATAACAAAATATTTTTTAACAACATGAAGAATTTTAAAAAGGCAGCACATTGCTAACTATGTACCGCACATTACTCATTTTAGAAACAATATTGTATATTATGAAAACATTGTTCTTCCTACATTGTAACTTTTGCTGCAGAAGCATGGAGAAATAAAAGTTCCGTGAGCCATGTGAACTGAGATTCATTGGAGGATATTACTCCTGATCGAACTGGTAGCAGATTACCTGCCTGCCCATTCCTGTGGAGAGAGGGGTGGAATTGGTCATGTACCACTGTAATTCCTCAGAGGAGGGTCAGTGATGAAAATGTGTGGTCTGGAGTTGGGAACTGGGTTCAACAAACCACAATCTGGTGGTAGCCTTCAAGTGGGATATGCAAAAGCATGCACACACGTTGGTCTCCATGGCGACACAGATGATGCATACCCTTGTCTGAGTTAGTCTCTTAACACCCTCACTTCATGGGTGCCAGAGAGAACATAAAGCCACCTCATGGTTGCCTGAATGATGGCCCCCTCTGAACAGCTCTTTCCCTGATCCCATGTGATGAGTAAAGAAATAAAATGGTTATACCCTATTGTGGGGAAGGCTATAAAACTAGCAAGCAGGAGGGGAAAAAACATGAAAATACTTCTTTCTGTATTTCTGCAAGGTTTAAGTTTCTTAGCAAGTATTTTATTATTATTTTATTATTTTAAGTATTACAAAGACATGCATCTAGAGCCTTTCTCCCCAGGACTCCGCTGAAAATTGGCTTCGTTCAAAGTCGGACTTTCCAAGTTAACAAATGTTAAATAAATAAATAAATAAATAAATTACAATTGTCATCTCAGAGACACATTTTGCGTGTTTTATATGAAATGAATCCTGTAGACGGCATTATTTTATAAACTTATTGTAAGTGACTTCATAGTTATCTTCTGAATTTTCTGTCAGCCAAAAGATGGCCATTTCCTACAGATTTATCATGATGATATTAAGTTTCTCATTTGAATATGTGATGCAAAACATTCCATCCATCCATAACCCCTTTTTTGCACATGGGGTTGCGGTGTCACTTCAACAGTGACAATCATCTAGACTCGAGGTTTACCCCACTGGGTGGCTACCTCTGCTGCACTAGTTCTTCAGCACCACACACTCATTCACACCTGTGGCCAATTTAGAGTGTCCAATCCACCTACTGCATGTGTTTGGAATGTGTGAGGAAACCCATGCAAACACAGGGAGAACATGCAGACACGGCACAGAAGGCACTCCAGCCAAGAATTAAAATGGACAACCTCTTGCTATGAGACTACAACAATGTCCTCTGTGCCATTGAGCCACCCCATAATGCAAAACATTACACAGCAGGTAAGGCAGACATTGAATTCTGGGAATGCAAATTTCAAAGGCTGCTAATGTACAATATTCTGCTTCTGATTATGCAGATACATTATTTTTTTTTCATAATGACATTTTGAACTTTTTTGTTACTTTGACTTTCCAGGTGCAATGCCTTCATTAAGACATCTTAATGGTCTTACATTTCTTTACTGGGTATGTTGGCTGGTCTGCTGAAACTTATCAAACATGGCCCAGCTGCATATACGTTTATCTGGCAAAGGGAAAAAAAAAGTGTGAGTACATCACTTAAATTATATGTACAAAACTGAATATGGAGATCGCAATAATTTCATGTTATGCCATCAGTTTACAATGGTTGCAGTATTATTGTTTAAAATGCTAGTGTTATTAGTTTTACATTTGTCCAAACTCATGATTAAAAAGCTGTTTTCCACACTTGGTTGTAGAACAGAGTAGTGTACACCTAGTTTATAAATGCAGAGTCCGATTAAAGTGCTTTCAGCAGTTTATTTCCAGATACAGCACACACTGTAGTATCTTTGCAGAATCTCATGAATATTGATTGCTCTCATTTTTCAAACCATGTTCAAAACCATTTTCTGCATCTTGAAAAATGGTATTATACTCCCAAAAATATCTTATTAAGTCAAAATGTTGTGTTGTGCCTCTTTATGAAGGAAGGTCACAAAGAACAATGCAACATTGTATATGCTGCACAAAATTAATAAATGCTGCTCTTTTAGAGTAGCTACAGTTTCTGCATCTGAGATAATACTTCACTTCTGAAAAATATCAAAATATACAAATATATTGTTTTATTTATGTATGTTGTGTATATTTATTTATGTGTAAAACAATGTAAGTAATGTACCAATGTTTTCCTATGAGATTATGATAAATATTGATAAACATACCATACTTATACAACTCTGGTAGTCATAGTAACCTCAAAAGAAGTATTATAACTTTGAATAAGCAGTTTAGGCTATAAGGACTGCCTGGAGTTTAACTCAGACTATTAATCACTTTACCCTCGAAGTTCAGTAAACAGACCACCAGAATGCAAAGTTTGTATAGAAAGTATTTAGATATCTAACAGCTAAACAGTGAATTCAAATATGTTCAAAGACTTGACATTATAAGTCAAGTGGTGATGGTTCATTCAGTCCTCTGTGGGGTTCTGCAGACTATCCGTTATTTTTTTTTTCAAAGTGAAATCATGCAGCCTAGCCTAGGGCAAAGCGAGTCTTTGAGCATGCCTGGATTGGCAGAGCTTTTCTACATGGTATTAAAAACATGCTTGTTATCCTTGTTACAAAACTAGGCGAAACACTAGAATGTTGTAGTTTACTAAATTATATGTCATGGTTTACAGTTTAGAATGGCAAGGTGGTCTTGTAGCATTACATGAAAATATAGTTTGTTGATCATAAATATGCTGATAAATAAGTTGATAAAACAGCATATCATCAAAATATTATTATTCTAGTTTATTTTTTGACTAAAAGCAGTATTCCCTCTTTAAGAAACCTGATATTTATTCAGTATTAGAAATTTCCTGTCAGGGGCTGCTATTTTTAGCATAGATCTTATTTTTGACTATTGAAGGCTAATTTTATGGTAAAAAGGAACAGAGTTTAAGAACTTTGTATTGTTTGTGCTAGTTTTAAGGATTGGAAAGTATTTTACAGGGCATAATTGTTTTATGTCTGTGATAGTTAACCTAACATTTTTTTCTGTCAGTGCACTTCAGAAGGTCTTTCAGTTCTGACAGGGATTTTTGAACACTATTTGTACTTTTTTGAAAGGAACTGGGTGGGAAAGTGTACATGTGTGTAGTGCTTGTGAAAAATTGTCTGCCAATTTACCTTCTGACTGTTTTGTTCCAGCAGTGGTTACTGACAATCAGGCTTCCCCCTCAGCTACAGCATGGATACTTTCTCTGGTCCTGATGTCTTTTCTCCCGTTGTACCTAAAATGAAAAAGCAACACATTAAGGAGTCCTTGTCATCACTGAGGGTCAGACAGTGCCTCAGTCATTAGTGGGTGCTTATATAGTCAGTGAACATTGTCCTTCAGACCAATCACTTCATACTCAGGTTTTCTCTGTAGCCTCTTCAGCCACCATGGACCATGGGTCAGCCACATCAGCTGGGGCTGCTCCAGTGTCAAATCTGGGCATGGGAGAAGTACATTCTTTCAGTCAGGTAGATACTCTTACCTGAAGTGCCAACCCTTAGTTGATCATTTCCGTCCTGTCCAAAAAGAAATGTTAGACATTGCTCCTCTGAGGGCATGGTGTCTGTTCATAATGATGATTCACTTACCTTAGCCAGGAAGTTATTACAGGCTGTTAATCCTGGAAGTCAGAAAACCTTACCAGAGTACAATCTCAAAAAATAAATTCCTGAGGAATGATTGTCAGAGATTCTGGCATTGACAGAGACAGGGCTTCTTCTCCTGAAGATGTCAAACTCCAGTGCTCTGATTTGGAAGGAAAATGGTCCTCTCTAGCTCCCTTGGAGGAGTATTTCTTTTCAGAAACTTATTTCCAGGATGCATGTGTTTTAGTGGAAACATGCTACTGTTCCCTGTGAACTGAAGCAATATTATGAGATGTTGCAAGTGGACGTGTCACATACTACACCCAGACATCCCATTTTCCGAGCCTTGGAGGATGTGTTAAATGCTGCATGTAATAATCCTGACTCTCACTGCCCAAAAAGGAAGATAGACTTTACAAAGCACCTCAAGCTAACAAATTCTTGTTTTCTCATCTTAGATTTGTCTCCGCTGCCATTTCATACTCTTGGCCAGCGGGAAACAGTTTTGGTCAATACTGATCTTGTCTTCTGGATAATGAAGGTACAATATTGGACAAATTTGGTAAGAGAATTTTCTCTTCTTTCACTTTAGCATACATAATTCTTAACTACCAAGAACATATGCAGAAGACTGAGGGAATAACTCTGCCTCACTTCATTCAGAGGGTAGCCCCTCTCTGAATCATATTATTTCTAATCTCAAGTACCAAATGTGACAGTTACTATATTCTGATTCCCCAAGAAGGGAAGAGCCTGAAGGATGATCTGGTCCACAATTGGCCCCCCAACCTCATAGGTTCATAGGTACATAGGTGTTTACTAGGCTAATGACCACAAGGTCCTTTTTAAGCCTAGCCATGCATTCCAAATCTCGGACAAGTTCTGATTCCCTTGACAAGCTCTGATAACCCTTTTACTTATCCTCCCACTCCTCTCAAACCAACTTTCTACAGAATGCAATGTGGACTAAGGCAACGGTCATGCTCATTGCCTACATTTCTCTTTGACAGATGTGGTTTCTCTTCTTTTAGTCTCATCTCAACTGATTTGCCCTCCATACATACTAGACCTAGCTCTCAACCTACTGTCTTACCCGTCCGGGATGCCTCATCCAGACATTAAAGCCCTCACGTTAACTTTGTATTGTTTCCAGTTTCTGTGATGGTTAAACAGTCCAGGCTTTCATCTCAGGTTAAACATATTTTGGTCTCCACACAGAGACCCTGTACCAAGAAAGTATACCAGAGTAAATGCAAGAAATTTTTGATCTGGTTTTCCAGCTGGGATATACATCTCTTTTCAATACCTGTCCCTCTTGTTTTGGATCTTCTGGTCATTTTCATGAAGGAGCAAGTTACTCTACAGTTAAAGTCCAGTTGGTGGTCATTTCTAACTTTTATATAGGAGAAAAATCAATCAAATATTGCTTCTTTGAATTGTCTAACACCTTCTTAAAGGGTGCTTTCCTCCTCTGGCCTCCCGTAAGGGACCCTGTTCCTCTCTGGGACATTGCTATTCTTCTTCAGTCATTAGAGAGACCTTCATTTGAACCTGCAGGCATGGCTGATTTGAAATATCTTTGTTGGAGAACATTTGTTTAGTGGTGGCCACTTCCATATGAAGAGTTTCTAAACTCCACGCCCTTTCTTGTAAGTCCCCTTATTTGGTTTTCCACAAGGACAAGATATCACTAAGGACCAGCCTTCCCTTTCTTCCAAGGGTAGTCTCAGAATCTTCACTGAACCAATCCATAAATCTTCCTGTTCTCTTTCCTTTGTTTTCTAATAAGAGAGAGTACATGCCATATCTTATAGATGTGCAATAACAACTAAGATTTTATTTGCACCACACTAAGAACTTTAGAAAGACTGCACAATTGTTTGCACCCTTATTTCCAGCAAAATTGGGTAAAGGACTATCTGAAGTAACACTTGCATGTTTGTTGCCTGAATGCATTTTTTATCTTTATAAGGAAAAGGTGCTTTCTTTGCCTGGCAATCCTAAGGCTCATTCTACTAGGTTAATTGCTACTTCAACTGTATTTTTCTCATAAGGTCCAACTGATGATATTTGTGCAGCAGCTACTTTATCTAAGGTCCATACCTGTATTTCTCACAACAAACTGGATTTGCAATCTAGGTCAAAAGCATCCTGTGGTTTAGCCATAATTTGAAATATCCATCCATGAGACCTCCCAAAGTTTGGAGTATCTGGATACTCTGTCCCATACATTTAGGATGGATAGAGGAGGTACATCAACTAACTAAAGTTATGTACTTACCATAAAAATACATCCATCCTCCTCAGCTTACCTCCCTCCACTGCCCCTACCAAATCTTATGTTATATTCCTTGGTTCTGGATAGACTGTATTGATCTATTGACACCCTGGTTATGTTTTTTCCATGTACTATATGCCAGGAGTTCCTTTAGGAATCTCCAGAAAATATTGCTATTTGAATTGGTGTAATTGTCCATTTTACAGGATTTGGGCAACTTGATCTTAGGTAATTCAGTCAAGAAGGGGAGTATGGGTAAGGGAAAGAGCTTAAGCCTTGGATCCAAAGGTTGAGAATGGCTGAAGTCGGATATGATCAGATCCAAAGTACCCATACGTAGAGGTGGATGTATGCAGATAACATAGCTCTGTAGTTATGTTAAGTACACACCTTTCATTTTCTTCACTTTACACCAACCTGGGCTTCCAGATAAGTGTTCAGAAATCTACCTTGTCCCCACCTCATTGAATTGTGCTTTTAGATTGCCTTCTATATACATCTCTTCAAAGGCATTCTTAACCCAGAAGAAGGTGAATTTTCATCTGGAATATCTGTGGATTCCATGTTTCAGGGCTTCTATGATTCTTGTAGTTCTACTTGCCAGGTTATACATGTAAAAATTCAATGATTTAAAAAAAAAAAAACCTACAGGCAATTGAGGGGAAATCTATGCTTGGCATACAGGGCATTGTCAGACCCCACTCTGATGGACCTCCTGCATATCCACAAAGCAAACAGTGCTAGAATTACCCATTCTAAAGACTTAAACCTTGCCTATGATATAAATACATCCTGTTGGAGAGATAGGTATTTATCCCAGAGACTACCGCGTCTATGGAACAGTCTTCCCATCGATCTGAAACAGAGTTCCTCCCTAACCCAACTCAAGTGCAACTTGGACAATTGGATGGGAAACAGGAAATTCATCCCTGGTTTGGCACCTATGTCTCTGATGCAAATGGGAAACCTGTAAATGATTCATCTCCCAGTCCCATGCTTACACTTATCAAGGATATCAGAACTTGTCAGAGATTTGGGATGCATGGCTAGGCTTAAAAAGGCCCTTGTGGTCACTAGCCTAGTAGACACCTATGGACCTATGAATCTAAAAAAGAAAAAAATGGACCCAACTGTGACACTGCCAGCCCAACTATCTGATTTATGCAGAACTGTATGTTATGCACTAAGCTTCAAGAATGCAACAACAGCATACCCTGCTGGAACATAAAAGATTAACTTACAAAACTTCAAGAAAATAACTTAAAATTAAGTGCTTTATAATGTGCTACAAAAGTTAGTTTCAATACAGCAAGAAGACAGGATGTCTAGAGCTAGAAGTTTTTTTTTTTATTGTCCTGGAGAGAAGTAATTGCTAGGTCTAAAATGTAAAAGTGTTTAATTGCTTTACGACTTCCCATTCTGAGCAAACATCTAAGAGATGTGTATTTTTAACACAGAGATGTTAGTTTCTGGTTTAGCTTGGGAATTAAAGTCAGGTGACAAAAAGTGATGTAATGCAAGCTAGCCCAGCAGTAATATTTGATATTGATTTAAGAACTCTCTCAGAGAGACAGACTCTGCATTCTGTGTTTTGTCTTGGACCTGGCAAGAACACCCACTCATCACATCTACAATTGCCTTGCTAATAATAAGTAACTAGGATATAGTGATTTATTTTAGATATAGATAGGAATATAGTAAAGATTAGTTTAGATGTCTTTTGTATTTATTTGAGACTGTCCTGCAATTTTGTTTTTAAATATTTCCTGTGATTCTGAACTCTGAAGTAACTGTTGGATTTACCGAGTATTGTCTTGCTTTTTTATTTATTATTAAATATATTTAAACCTATCTTTGTGACTGATATTTGTGAGGTATATTTAAGCTCTTAAAATACTTGCATATGTATTTGGTGACACTGTACAAGCCACTCATAAATTGCCTTGCAAGTCTTGGTCAAAACTACCATTTGGATAATAGCAACATTACACAGTAGGATTGGACACACTTTGTAAGGGCCTTATAGTAGCTGATAAGTAGGGGCTGGTGGCAGTGACAACTACCTTATAGTCTGGGCAGAAGGGGGCATAGCTAGTAATCCTGTGCTAGTCTTCCCCAATTGTGTGTGTTTGTATATAAATCAAAGTGTATGTGTGTTACTTGGGCAGGGACATGAAGCACTGGTTGGACAGAGAGGGTGCTGGAAGTCTTGGCTTGGCCCCTCAGCTGAGATCTTAACCCTATAGCTTTGCCAGTGGGGAGTCTTATTGGGAATCTGGAGAAGGAGGGAGAAACTTGCCCCAGACTGACTGTGATCTCTGTATCCTCTTAATGGAAATTGTACTGTACTCCTCCCATTGTGTATGTCCCTCACTGTTGCCAGTGGAGAGGATTGAGGCAACTTGATTACTGAGCCAGTGCAGGGGCATCACATATTAATTGGTTTGCAGTTGTGGGATATCCACATCACATATTAATTGGTTGACAGTGGAGGGATAGCCACATCACATATTAATTGATTGGCAGTGGTGAGTTAGCCACATCACATATTAATTGGCTTGCCATCAATGAAACCTGCATGTTGTTGTAATGGCCACTGTTTACCCATATATGCATGTGTTCTGCCTGCTCTGCAACTATTTTATATCTGGTGCCCTGGGTAATGGGAATACCTATGCATGCTGTTATAACTAATCATGAATGCTGTTGACTATTAATTACTAACCCATATCTGCCTTAAGCATACTACAACATAGCTCGTATGGGAAGGCCAGTCCCAGCGGACCCACCTGTCCCATGGCACCAGGCACCAGCACATCTGGGGCCCAGCCTGGGACCTCCTCGTCCATTGGCCCTGCACCACCTTCGAGTTGAACTGCCGCAGGGGATGGGGCTCGACCCCCCCCCCCGGGAGCGGTAGCGGACAGGAACCTGTCACCCATGGTATGGTCCGGGCCATGGTGCATAGAGAGCTCGACATGGAGATTCGAGACTGACTATGCCAGCTTGAGGGCCAAGCGGCGCAACTAGAGGGTGAGCCTGCCCCTCCTACACAGCCCCCAGCACAGCCACCTTCTGGGCTGTGAAGGTGCAGTGGTGACTGCCCTTGGGTGGGGACCTCAGCCCCACTGTATCCATTGGTGTGCTCATGGGCTTGCGACTTCCAAACACCCCTCCCTGTTCAAGGTGTTTCCCCCCACATGTGTTATATACTGCCCCTGTATGCATCTTGTTTGTCATCCTACCCAACCTATCCTCCCTGATCATACCTACTCTCCTTCCCCAACGTCCCACTCTCAACTAAACATAAAAGAAAAGAGGGGCAATCTGTTCAAGCAAAAAAAGCACGCCCCATTTATATAGCTGTCCATTTCGCACATGTCTCCACTGGACACTTGTAAATGTTTCTAATTGGCATTACAATATACTATTGTTGTCCTCACTCCTCTCTCAGGGTTGTGTCCAAATGTCCCGCCAAATTTATTGCATATGCACAGTCATTGCTGTAGAAAAATGGACAGCTATGGACCTTCCCCTACACCCTTCCTGCACATCCCTAGTTATTTTTCCTACTGTCTTTCCCTCTTTGTGCCCCTTTTTCACCACTTTCCTATCAAACCTTTTTTTCTTTTCTTTTAAAGAAATTAGCATGAGGGTAAGTGGGAGTAAGTACTTTTAAGCAGCAGTGAGTGGGTTTCAGCCTGTTTGTGTGGGGGTAAGCACTGCCTACACAGGTTAAGCAATCAAGAAGGTAACTGAGTGTAAGGAACTGTAACAAAAAGTAACCACCGTTTACTGTCACGCAAACCTGCGCACACCCACTCACAACTGCTTAGAAGTGCCTTAATCACTCCATATCCAACAGCCTTGTTCTGCCCAGCAACAAAATAAATGGCATCTGCAAGGCTCGAGACCAGGACCCTACATACCACAGCCAATTTGATTTACCACTAAGCCATGGCAGATATACCGACATTGGATCATCCAGCACAGTCATTCAACAGTATAGGAAATGTATTCCATTATGTAGATGTATGTGTGTGTGTTTATGTTCAGATATAGATACATACATATATATAGATATATCAAAAACATCCCATGTGACAACAGAGCATTAAAAAGGAATAAAAAAGGGAAACACCAACAACTCCTGTATTATGTAATGGTGTTGTCCTATGTAATATCAAGACTCCCTCAGGCAGACGTGTCATTAATACATGCAAACATTTGTACATTGGCCAGATACATTACTCTGTGCATTTTATTTACATTAACACAACAGTTCCTGTCCAATCATTAGGTGAAAACAGTACTCTTGCAAGGTGCTATGTGCGACATCATCATCATGAAAAAGGTAAATGGGGTAACCATAGAGGGACCGGTAGTGTCGTGTGTACAATAGGGTCATCTGCATCACTTGTACCTGGAACCTTTAGGAGTCATGTGCATACCAGGATCGTGTGCCTGAGAGACAGGGGTGAGGACAACAGTAGTATGCTGTGATGCAAATTAAAAAGGTTATATGTGTCCAGTGGACACATGTGTGAAATGGACAGCCATGTATGGGGCAAATGTTGTCCTAGGAACAGATTGGCCTTTTGTTTCCATAAGGTGAGAGTGGGATGTTGGGGAAGGAGAGTAGGTATGCTCATGGAGGATAGGTTGGGTAGGATGACAGACAAGACAGCATACAGGGTCAGTATATGACACATGTGGGGGGATGCACCTTGGACGGGGAGGGGTGTTCGGCAGTCACAAGCCCATGAGCCCCCAGATGGAAACAGTGGGATGGATCCCCACCCATGGGCAGCCACCACTGCACCAAAACAGCCGCAAAGGTGGCTGTGCTGGTGGCTGTCTAGGAGGGGCAGGCTCACCCTTTAAATGTGATACTCTGCCCTCAAGCTGGCATATCTGGCCTCAAAACCCCTTATTGAGCCCCATACGCACCACATCCAGGACTGTACGACAGCTGACAAGTTCCTGTCTGGACCTCGTCCCGGGGGGACAAGCCCCATCCTCAGTGGCAGTTCCACCAAAGGTGGTGCAGAGCCAACAGAGGTGGAGGTCCAAGGCTGGGCCCCAGATGTGCTGGTGCTCGGTGCCATGGCCAGCTGAAGTGGGACAGGAGGTTTCGCCGGGACCTCCAATCCCATACAGCCTATGGTGTTGCAGTTTTAACACAGCTATGGCTTAGTAATAGTCAGCAGCATTCAGGATTACTTATAACAGCATGCATAGATATGACCATCAACCCAGCACAACAGATGGCATACATTTGCAGAGGGAGCATAACACATGTATATATATATATATATATATATATATATACTGCATGACATCTGTACAAAGTATAGAAGACTTGTGACTGCAGCTATGAACAGTGGTCCATTATTGGCATGTCACTGTGAGAACCTCAGACAGTGACTGTCATACCACTGTTTCATGTGACATATGTCCATTCAGGGATGCAATGGCAGTAACTCTCATCACTATTTCCATGTACTGACTCCAATCCTCACATTATGCTTCTGCAGTTCACAGATGTGTGTTCTGTGAGTAACACACGAAACAAATGGTTACACAAACTGACCTGTCCACAGATGGCCCTACAGATGGGGGTTCCCTCACAAACAGAGCACTGTCTTGTCAGTTTTAAAACATGCAGACTAGCCATTACCACACACAACTTGTTAAACTGGCAGTAGTCTCAATGAAGCATAGCTACACTTAGGTTCATAGGTTCATAGGTTCATACTAGGCTATCTGCCCTAGGGCATTTATAAGCCTAGCCAGAGTGTGTTCGGCTTTTGCCACCCCTTGGAATGAGTATAATGTGCCCATTTTAAGGTTTAGTTTACTGTACCTCTGTCTAACAGTGACACAGAAGTGACCCCCGGGGTAATCCTACGATCTCCCATCCACTCATCAAGATTTCTCTTGAAGAGAGTCAGTGAGGGGCTCTGCCTAACATGGACTGGGATTTTATTCCAGAGTGAAGGGAGCCTCTGGGTTATGAATCTGTCCCTCCAGCATGTCCTATTTATTTCTGTGCTGAGGTTCAAATCTCTCACTCGCGTAGCTCTGGTGGATTTGGATTTTCTGAGGTGGAGCATGTCCATTAATTCCGGGTTGGACATGGCCTTGTGTGTCAGGCATAGATTGCCTATGAGTAGGCGGTATGCTACTGAGTAGAGCTGGAGTTTCTTTAGCCGGGCAGCATATGGCATATGTTTGAGTCCCTTGATCCTCTTGGTGAGGTACTTTTGGGGTTTTTCCAATTGCTGCAGGTGTCGGGTAAGGTACATTCCAAATGGGGCATTGTACTCAATTATGGGCCTGGTGAGGGAAGAGTAAAGGGGCACAATGACCTCTCCCGATCTAGATGTGAATCCTTTCATGATAAGGTGGGCAATATAGAAGGTCTTTCTAACCACTTTGGCAATGTGAGTGTCAAACAAGAGGTTACTGTCAACTTGGGTCCCTAGGTCCCTAATTACTTCTTCCGTACTTAATGGATTACCACCTATGTGGTAATTTGCGGGCACTTTGTTTTTCCCAAAGGGTATGACTATACACTTTTTGGCGTTTAGTTTAAGGCCATGGCTCTGGCACCAGTTTTCTATTTCTATGAGACCCTTTTGAAGGATGCTGGTTTCCACTGGAGAATCAGTTATAGTGCCCAGTTTGCAGTCATCTGCGAACTATTTCAGCCACAATCCTCCCATGTTAGCCTGTAACTCAGAAAAATAAATACCAAACAAGAGAGGTCCCAGGACCGAGCCCTGTGGGATGCCACTTGTGACTGGTTTAGAGTCTGACATGGCTCCAGCAGTTCTGACCTTGTGGGTTCTGTCCTTGAGCCAGTTCGCAACCCATCTTATGGCATAGGGGTTTATATTTAAGCTGGAGAGCTTGTCTATGATGCCCGAGTGGGGTATTGTGTCGAAGGCTTTTGCAAGGTCAAGGTAGGCTGTGTGAACTTCCTTACCCTCGTCAATGGCCTTGGTGACTATTTCAAAGAAGTCGACCAGGCTCAAGAGGCAGGATCTGCCCTTAACAAAGCCAAATTGGGTAGGATCCAGTGTCTGTAGGTCCCCAATGTCTTTGTTAATGAGTTCCATAATGATCCTCTCCATAGCTTTGCAGACCAGGCTCGTCAAGCTTATGGGGCGGTAGTTTCCAGGGTCCGTAGAAGCACCTCCTTTGTGGAGTGGGACCACTGTTGCTGTATGCCATTCTTTGGGTACATATCCTGTAGTAAGGCTGAGATTAAACAGCTGCCTTATGTGTGGGTTTAGCTCTTCTTGGAGTTCATGTAGCACGCAACCCGGGACATCATCTGATCCCATTGATGCTGTGTTTTTAGCTTTGGAGAGGGTGGCTCTCACCTGGGCATCTGAGATATCAGGTTGGCAACACTCTGCTGGGATAGATATTTGTCCCTTTGGGGGGGAGGGGGGAGAAAAATTTGCACTGAACCTGTCTGCTAGTATGTTGGCAATGTCTCTGGGTTCAGTGTATTTTTTGTCATTTTGGAGTAACTCTGAGCATATCTGGGAGTTTCCACTCAGGTTTCTAACATAACTAAAGAAAGCCTTGTGATTATCTGTCTTGTGCAATTTTTCTCTCAGAGTTGGCCTTGGATGATTTTATGAGTGATCGTAGTTTTTTGCTAGTACTGATCAGAGATGCCTTCCCTTTTATGGATTTTGCTCTATCATGTAGTAGCTTCCTCCTTCTGTTGTATAGCTTATTAATGGCTGGGGTCCACCAGACAGGATGCCTGCCTTTGGGGGAAATGGGTCTTGGTTTTATTTGGGATTGCATGATCCATGCATTCCTGTAGGTGTCCATAGAATGCGTTTATAAAGGATTCAGCAGAGTGGGCTGTGGTTTCCACCGGCCCCCGGCCCGGGGGCCTTGAAGGATTCCACTTCGGTCTTAAGAAGTGTGAAGTCAGCTTTTGAGAAGTTCTTCACTGTGGTCTTCTGTGCTGGGGGTGGGGGCGGGATGTGGATTTCCAGGGAGATTAATTTATGGTCCGATCTTACCAACGAGGAGTATACTTCAGGTATGGAGCATTGTGTCCCCATGTTTGTGATGATCAGGTCTAATATGTTTTCCCCTCTTGTGGGAGAGGTGACTAGTTGTTCCATAGCATTTGAGTTTATGAATTCTAGGAACCTTTGGGCTAGGGTATTGGGGCTTGAGTAATGCTCCCAGTCTATGTTTGGTTAGTTGAAGTCCCCCAATATGATGTTGCTTGGAGAGACCTTCATATTCTCCAGTGTCTTTAGGAAGGTCGAGTGGGGTTCCTGAGTTTGAGGGGGTGGTCTGTAGCATGCTACAAACTGGAGGGCAGTTTTGCCCACTGTTAGTTGCACATGGATTGTCTCCGATGCTTCATGCATTGCTACTAACCTGGAGGTGTGGGTATCCTTGATGAATATGGATACTCCCCCTCCTTTTGTGGTTTGGTCCAAGTTCAGGGGCCGAAAAGCATGATATGAGGTATAACCTGGTAATGCTGAGGTGCTCTCTGGAGCCTTGAACCAGGTTTCTGTCACTGCACAGACATCGGTGTTCTCCATACTGAGGAGGGCTTCGAGAGTGTGCATCTTGAGGTTTAGACTTCTGGCATTGAGCAGCATTACCCTTAGTTTCTTTTTACTTGTGTTTTTTAGGGAGGTGGGTTTGTCTTTTGAGCCTTGCCTAAAAAAGGCACTATGGGGGTGGCAAGAGCCTTTGTCAATATCTGAAAGCCCAAGGGTGACAGGTGCAAGCCGTCCCTTGCAAAGCAGCATGGCTTGTCGAGCATGTCATCCCAAGCAGACAGACATTGGATCCCCTTAGAATGACACCAATACTTAAGCCAATTGTTAAAATTGATCATTTTGTCTTTGTACTGTGGCATCATTCTTGGTGAGGGTAAGATGCTGCTCAAGGTCAGGGTCATACCGGCCTGGGCTACATAATCAGAGAGCTCCTCTATGTCTCTTTTCATGTAGTCCAGGGAGGTACGTCTCAAGTCATTCACACCAGCATGGACAATGACTGAGTCATATTTGTACCTGCTTTGGAGTGACCTGAGTGCTTGTGTTATGTGGCGGATTCTAGTGCCCGACAGGCAGCTTACTGTGACCTTTTCCTTGTTCAGCCTGGTGAGTGGGACGTCAGTGTGTCTGACTATAGAGTCACCTATTACAAGTGTGTCAGGTATGTTGTTTAGCCTTAAGGGCTGTGACTGTTTGGCACACTGACTTTGTGAATTATGTGCTGCATGTGTTTTGTTTTGAGGTAGTGGTTGCTTGGATGTCTGCTTTGGAGGTCTCTGTTGCTTTGGTAGATTTTTATTTAGAGCCTCCGAGTATGTTTTTGTGTGTTTATGTGTTTGGTTTGCAGTTGTGGTAGGTCTATGTGAGACTGGATTTGTGGTTTGTGTGGTTTCCTTCTCCTTCTGACTGGTTATGCCAGTACTGAGTCGAGAGAGCTCAGCCTCAAGTTTGGCTATATGGTTACATCTCTCACATATATTTGTATTTGTTGGGAGGAGGAGAGGGTTGCCTGTGTACATGAGGCAGTTATAACATTGCTTCAAGATTCCCAGATTCACCAGCTGAATTGGAGAGGAAGCCAGCAACTGTCCCTTTGACATGCTAGAATAGTATAAGGAACTGCTATGAAACTGAATCAGAAAGGACCTATAGGGGATAGGGTACTCAAGGGGATTTTAGGAGGATGTAGTGCTTTTTTAGTTAAAAAGTGCTTACCTTATACAAAATGCCTATAGGAGCAAGTGCGGGGTTTTTAGATTGAGAATAGAATGCATAGCTTGAGAGTTAGAGCAGTTCTAAGGGAAAAAATGAAGAGCAGACTTTGTGGAGCCAGGAATAGTTTAAACCTGATTAAGCGGCGCTGCCCGATGCTGCGCTATGCGCAAATTCGCGCAAAAGTGCGCAAAGCGGGCTTTATAGCAGGGGGTTAGAAAGAGCTAGGAAATGGCCCAAAACAGCCAATAAGCTACAAGTTACTGAGCTGGAACCATTCCTTTAAGGACAGATAGGCTGCTCAGAGCTCCCCACTCCTACTGGTGAACAAAGAAGCTTCCTCCTATCCAAACAAGGATATGGGCAACACAGGAACTATGACACAGCCCAGAGATCAGCAATACCTGAAGACTGGACTATTCTAGTTCAGTAAAGGCGAGAAAGAAGGATATTTTTTTTTTGTTTTGTTTTTTTTTTTTACAAAGTAGCAGAAAATAGATACAGTAACAACAGTAAATGTTTTAAATCGGCCAGCGCACTTGAGTGTGTAGCCTACCAGTTAAATTAAGCAAAAACAAACTTCAAAGTGCAAAAAAGTTCAGGAAAACAAACAATAATGCAGTAAATCAACTTTGCAGAGCTTATTTAGTTATAGAAACTTGCTTTTTGGTGAGAAAAAGCAGTCAGAAATAAGTAGCCAAAAAAATACTTATAAATCAATGGAAAGTAACTCTTCCACTCGCTGCTGCTTGTAGAACTCTGCAGGAAACCACAAGGAGCTGTGCTTAGTCAAATACAAGCACAAAAGTGCACTAAAGTGGGCTTTATAGCAGGGGGTTAGAAAGAGCTAGGAAATGGCCCAAAACGGCCAATAAGCTACAAGTTACTGGGCTGGAGCCACTCCTTTAAGGACAGATAGGCTGCTCAGAGCTCCGCACTCCCACTGGTGAGCAAAGAAGCTTCCTCCTATCCAAACAAGGATATGGGCAACACAGGAACTATGACACAGCCCAGAGATCAGCAATACCTGAAGAATGAGAATGGACTATTCTAGTTCAGTAAAGGCGGGAAACAAGGGTATTTTTTTTTTTTTTTTTTTTTTTACAAAGTAGCAGAAAATAGATACAGTAACAACAGTAAATGCTTTAAATCGGCTAGCACACTTGAGTGTGTAGCCTACCAGTTAAATTAAGCAAAAACAAACTTTAAATTGCAAAAAAGTTCAGGAAAACAAACAATAATGCAGTAAATCAACTTTTCAGGGCTTATTTAGTTATAGAAACTCTCTTTTCGGTAAGAAAAAGCAGTCAGAAATAAGTAGCCAAAAAAATACTTATAAATCAATGGAAAGTCACTCGTCCACTCGCTGCTGCTTGTAGAATTCTGCGGGACACCACGAGGAGCTGTGCTGAGTCAAATACAAGTGCAATAGCGCGCTAAAGTGGGCTTTATAGCAGGGGGTTAGAAAGAGCTAGGAAATGGCCCAAAACGGCCAATAAGCTACAAGTTACTGAGCTGGAACTACTCCTTTAAGGACAGATAGGCTGCTCAGAGCTCCCCACTCCTACTGGTGAACAAAGAAGCTTCCTCCTATCCAAACAAGGATATGGGCAACACAGGGACTATGACACAGCCCAGAGATCAGCAATACCTGAAGACTGGACTATTCTAGTTCAGTAAAGGCGGGAAACAAGGATTTTTTTTTCTTTTTTTTGTTTGTTTTTTTTTTACAAAGTAGGAGAAAATAGATACAGTAACAAAAGTAAATGCTTTAAATCAGCTAGCGCACTTCAGTGTGTAGCCTACCAGTTAAATTAAGAAAAAACAAACTTTAAAGTGCAAAAATGTTCAGGAAAACAAACAATAATGCAGTAAATCAACTTTGCAGAGCTTGTTTAGTTATAGAAACTCGCTTTTCGGCGAGAAAAAGCAGTCAGAAATAAGTAGCCAAAAAAATACTTATAAATCAATGGAAAGTCAATCTTCCACTCGCTGCTGCTTGTAGAACTCTGCAGGACACCACGGGGAGTTGTGCTGAGTCAAATACAAGCGCAAAAGCGCGCTAAAGCGGGCTTTATCAGGGGGTTAGAAAGAGCTAGTAAATGGCCCAAAACGGCCAATAAGCTACAAGTTACTGAGCTTTAACCACTCCTTTAAGGGCAGATAGGCTGCTCAGAGCTCCCCACTCCTACTGGTGAACAAAGAAGCTTCCTCCTATCCAAACAAGGATATGGGCAACACAGGAACTATGACACAGCCCAGAGATCAGCAATACCTGAAGACTGGACTATTCTAGTTCAGTAAAGGTGGGAAACAAGGATATTTTTTTTTTTTTGTTTTTTTTTTACAAAGTAGCAGAAAATAGATACAGTAACAACAGTAAATGCTTTAAATCGGCTAGTGCACTTGAGTGTGTAGCCTACCAGTTAAATTAAGCAAAAACAAACTTTAAAGTGCAAAAAAGTTCAGGAAAACAAACAATAATGCAGTAAATCAATTTGCAGAGCTTATTTAGTTATAGAACCTTGCTTTTCGGTGAGAAAAAGCAGTCAGAAATAAGTAGCCAAAAAAATACTTATAAATCAATGGAAAGTCACTCTTCCACTCACTGCTGCTTGCAGAACTCTGCAGGACACCACGAGGAGCTGTGCTGAGTCAAATACAAGCGCAAAAGTGCGCTAAAGCGGGCTTTATAGCAGGGGGTTAGAAAGAGCTAGGAAAGGCCCAAAACTGCCAATAAGCTACAAGTTACTGGGCTGGAACCACTCCCTTAAGGACAGATAGGCTGCTCACAGCTCCCCACTCCCACTGGTGAGCAAAGAAGCTTCCTCCTATCCAAACAAGGATATGGGCAACACAGGAACTATGACACAGCCCAGAGATCAGCAATACCTGAAGACTGGACTATTCTAGTTCAGTAAAGGTGGGAAACAAGGATATATTTTTTTTTGTTTGTTTTTTTTTTTTACAAAGTAGCAGAAAATAGATACAGTAACAACAGTAAATGCTTTAAATCGGCTAGCGCACTTGAGTGTGTAGCCTACCAGTTAAATTAAGCAAAAACAAACTTTAAAGTGCAAAAAAGTTCAGGAAAACAAACAATAATGCAGTAAATCAACTTTGCAGAGCTTATTTAGTTATAGAAACTCACTTTTCGGTGAGAAAAAGCAGTCAGAAATAAGTAGCCAAAAAATACTTATAAATCAATGGAAAGTCACTCTTCCACTCACTGCTGCTTGTAGAACTCTGTAGGACACCATGAGGAGCTGTGCTGAGTCAAATACCAACTTACATGCTGTAGTCATGTCTGGCACATCACCCTCCTGTCTTGAGGCTATTTTCCACTGTGTGTGTTGTTTGAGGAATATCCAGATATCATCTGTGATGCTGTTTACTAAACACCAGATCCAGGTTCCACTCACAGTGACTGTCATGGGCAAACACCAACATGATGTTCCTAGATATTGTACTGTGTTTCCATGCGACTGGCTATGGGAACATTACCACAGCTGTTCCACATGCAATCAGCTAGAGGAGGACTGCAATAGGTGCAGAGGCCATCACCTGATAATGACCATCACTTACAAAAAAAAGCTGCTGCTGAGCAGGTGTACAACTCCACATCCAGCAGAGAGTGTGTAGGAGGGACAGACAGAGGCAAAGTACATCCGAGAAGGGCTTGGAGACTAAAACCTAAGCATTGTCTGTCACACACCTACCAGTACAGGGGTTTAAACCCCTGACTGACTAGCCATTACTATTACAAGTGCATGCAGTTACTCCATGTGCCACATAGCTGACATGTTGGTGTGCTGTAAGAACATATATGTGTGCTGGTGAGCGACATCTGCAACAGGGATATAGTAGACATACATTAGGTGTAGCACACATGGCTGTCCACACGAACAGGTGTTATTGTCAACACAACCACACACTCTAAGGGACTCAGACACATTGCCACACTTTTTCAGGCTCACAAATACACTTCCTTACTAATTGGATTGCCACACTGCAGTAATGCACATGTACTACATGCACCACAGGGGATATCCTGAGGTTCTATGGGCTAGAGCATGTGAACGTGTCTGACATCAGTCGGTATGCCAATGGGAGTTATACTGGGTGTGACTGTGGTTGGAAGCATCATTCCCCACATGCAGACACAATGTGCCAGTACTGACCTGCATGTGTGCATTGTTTCATGGGTGTGTAGTATTTGGTTGTGCAAGATGGCTGTACAAGGCTGAGTGGGGGGTAATCCTTGGCATCACGCCACCCGACAATGGTGTGCAGTGTTGTTCAGGGGTGTAGTGTCTGCAATGTATTGTATGAACTGGCCTGCCATCCTGGTTACCATTGTGTATGGCCATTGCTTTGCAATGCATGCCATGTCTGTGTTTGATAGTCCTTGACATGGGCATTGCCTGGGATGTGCACGTCCCACAATAATGTATAGTGACATGTACCTGGTTTGGCTGGCACATGTTGTGTACACCGACTGTTATCATCAGATATGCCAATACTGGCCTGGTGTGGCAGGACCTGCACAGCAGGTTGACCCTGCACCTGCATTAATAGCATGATACAGGTATTCCCTGGTGTCAGTGGCATCTGTCCATACAGGGCATGTGTGTAACGCATTGTATGTCCTTTGTGGATCAAATTTGATGGCACCACATATGTTGCAGGCATCCAGTGGGGAACATAATGAAGAAGCATTGTCCACAATTATGTGCCTATTGTACTGTTGGACAGGTTTCCATGTCCTCTGCAGCCCACTGCAATCACACCATGCCTACTATCTGTCATCAATGTGTAGGGTACTAGCAACATAGTGGGATATTCTAGGCAAGTGTGTTTGTGTATGACACATGGGTTCAGAACATATTCTGGGTAATAGTAGGGTTGCATACTTTGTTCACCCGGCCTTTTGCCAGATGTAGGGGTATGGCTTGCCATCCCAGTCCCTTGGCTGATTGACATCTGTACTCATTGTGAAGTGGATATGTGTGACATATAATATGGACACCGTATAGGAAAACTACAAAAATCACTCCCCAACATGTCCAGTGGTTAGACACTCACTGCCACCTCCACACAGGCTCTGATTGTCAAACACACACACCTGCCATGTCTTGGAATAGAACCCCCCCCTAACTAGTTTATCACACTACAGCATTACGCAGTTACAGCACGTGCTATGGAGATTGCTGGGTTACAGGAGTCCCAGAGATGTATTTCTAGGTGGGTGACATCAGCAGGAATGCCAAAGGTGAGTATGTGAATTGTAAAGAGTGTGCATATTCTAAAAAGCATTGTTCCTTTCTGAGGCAGACAGACACACACACAGTTGGCGTGTCTGGAATTAGAACACCTACCAAACTAGTTTATCACACTACAGCATTACACAGTTACAGCATGTGCTACAGAGATTATTGAGTTACAGTAGTCCCAGAGGTGTATTTGTAGGTGGGTGACATCAGCAAGATTGCCAAAGAAGGACATTTCAAGTGTACTGCTAGTTGTACATGTCTGTTACCTGTGTGTACCTGCTGCTTACTGTCATAAAAACACATTGTACCCGCTTACAACTGCCTTATTCAGTCCTAATTAATAGTATCAACAAGCCTTGCAGGTCTTGAACCCTGAACCATGCACACTGAGGTCACTGGACTTACCACTAAGCCATCTGGGTTGTACACATGTCTCATGAATTTTATAATGCACGTACTGTGGTGGTGGTGCTGCAGTAGCATTGTCACCTCACAGTAAGACATTGTCCTGTTCGATTCTCAGCTAGAGCGTCTTCTGTGTGGAGACATGCGTGAATGGACGTACCTTCGTTGAAGGTTGTGCATCAGGGCTGGCAACTCAGCATGTAAAAATCTACTGCCAATCATTAGCGGACCGGAGTTCCGCTGCGGTGACCCCTAACTGGGGAAAGCCGAAAGACACAACAACAACATGTTACTACAGGTATTCCACAGTACTGAAAACAAATGGGACAGTCACTTTGTGTACATATGTACAGTACCCTTGAATGTACTGTACTCTGCGAAACAACAAAGACAAGTCTACATCTGTACTACTGTCATAACTATATATATATATATATATATATATATATATATATATATATATATATATAGATATCTATATAGATATATGCACCTATGGGATGTGTACACATACACACATACACACACACACACACACACACACATATATATATATATATATATATATATATATATATATATATATATATGTATATGTATATATATATATATATGCATATACACAGACACAGCTATAGCCATATATATATATATATATATATATATATATATATATATATATATATATATACACATGTCTGAACACCCTTTGTGACACAGAAGGGTTCCAAAGGAACTGACGTGTACACAAAACAGAGGCACCTCTTGTTTTATACCATTTAAATCTTAATCGGTTCACCAGAGAAGGGATGGCTGTTGTGTATGTGGAGTTTCGGGTGGGTAATGATGGCTAATATAATCTACCCCGGGGATTGTGAAGTTTGGGTGGGGGAATGATGGGTATGGACTTACACACTGGCGACCACTTCTGTGTCACTGCTCGACAGTAGCACAGGAAAATAACATACCCAACTGTAGTCATGCTTGACTGTGTATTCTTTTCCATTCTTAACTATGTAATACTTTGTAGACTCCAGTCACCACAGGTGGCTACCATGGTGTTTAGCATGTTAAAAGACATAACACATGTGTATGCCTGGCTACAGGGTAGTCACACACACAAACACACACACACTTGCCATTATTGTGCATACACGTCTTGCCTATGTAAAGGTAACTAGTACCGTGGTATGCAGTTGGGGTATGTGCCACAGAACACATACAATTACATTTACTCTGATTCCACTTCTGAGCTGGGTGACATCACAGGACTGATTACTTGCAGTGGGGAGGAGGGAAGAGAGAGGTTTAGCAGTTGGCAAGGATAATAACCAGTGCAAAAGGAGGTATCTCTTTGCTTTGTAATGCAGCAAAACCCGCAGTCATGACAGGATGCAGACACAAATACACACACACAACCACACTCAGCCATTTGCTGACTCACACACACACACACACACACACACACACACACACACACACACACACACACACACACACACACACAGTTTCCAGTGGTGGGATCAGAACTCCTGCTTATCCACAGATCACTGTTACAGTACTACGCAGTTACGAGACACGCCACAGAGATTACACATTCTAAGGCAGTCAGAATGCCCTTCTAAGATTGAGAACAACAACAGGGATACTGACAGTCAAGATGTACATAGCTGTAAACCTGTGTGTTTAAAGTAGGAGTCCATTACAACCTGTATGCACAAACAAGACACATCATCTGCAGGTAATACGTAGGTAGGCCTGAGAGGTATAGTTGTAGTACAACAAGCCCTGAACTGGAGTATGTCCATCTGTGGAATGGACAACTACTATCACTATACAGGGTTATAGTGGTCATGCTCATACACATAGAATCACAGAACTTGTTTGGATGCATTGACTCCAATTACACAAGGTGACAGTGGGCATGCTCATACACTTAGTAACACAGGGCTGTTTGGGATGCACTCCGATTCTAACCATAGAAGGCCACAGTGTGCATGCTCATACACTTACATGTGCAGAACATGTTGTAATGGACTCCTATTGTAAACACATAGGTTTACAGGTATGTACATCTTACCTGTCAGTATATATGCACATCATGCTAGTTTACTACCAGATATCTGTATGTGGCCTGTAAATGATATAGCTAAGTCTGTACTGTGTGATACACATGCATACATGTACATGAAGTACTGACATATATATGTGAAGTGCACACAATCATGCATGTGTGGATGTGGCAGACAATAGCTTAACAGGGACACACAGGTGGATGCTACCTACAGCATGTGCCACACACCTTGCTGCACTGAAAGGCATATATTGATATCAGGTTGTGGACAGTGGCATTATACTTGGAACAGTGGCATGTGCAAGCATAATGTGTGAGCCACACTGTGTAATGGTACTGAGGTGCAGGTGTCAAGATGACCTCTGCCGGCTGTGTTAGTAGTTGTCATTATTAGCAGGACTGCTACCCTAAGTATATCTCACATTGGTCATATACACAACGTCTGCTGCTGTCCGTCACCTTAGATATGGCATTTACTACCAAGGACATTACTGCTACTCACAGTGATGTCATGGTATGAGTGGCAACTGCTAGACCAAAACAATGAGCCAATGCCCTGCTGTTATTATGAGGTTGTCCAGTATCTGTCATTCTGGGCTGTCATGACTGAATGACAAGCCTTCGACACAGAGCACATGCATCCATGTTTCAAGTGAGTGTGTTTGATACCTAGGTCGCATTTACCCATATATTCGCATTCCAAGGCAAAAGTTCTACACACAGAAGTAACACCCAGACACCTACAAGCCAATTGCATTGGATGCTTATGCAAACCAGTGCTAGATGTGTGGCTTTCATAATCCATTTGCTCAATGTAGAACCTATAATGGGGAATACTGACAACTGTGCAGTGAGGAACACCTGGAGTAAGGCTCTGTAGTGCACAATTGCACTACCACCATATAACTCAGATCCAGACATGTAGGCCATACCACTGGTACAGACCATTCCAGGTGGTGGTTTCCACATATTCATAAAGACTAATCACATGTAAAGACCACAACTCCAACATAACTCATCACAGATGAGTCAGGTATAGGTGACAGTGGCAAATGCTGCATTCTAGGATGTATCCTCATATACATCCACCACCTTGTCCCCAGACTACCAACACACATCCATATGTGGTATGACATAGTATGGTAGACCACCATATAACCTTTGACTGGTGGACTGTACCTAAGCGTACATCAACTGTGCAAAGTACCAATGTACAGACACAGCTGCATAATGTGTTATGCAATGCAATAATACCACTGTTTGTAACCAGGTCAGTTGTACACATACCAGGGTTCCTCGGATGTTGTCAGCATTAATACAGTTGACTGTTGCTGTACACCAGTAAACAACACCCTCATGGTTGTATATGACCTAACTGTACCTGCCCTGGATATGTACATCCCACACTCATACAAAATAAATGACATTTCCATAGCTTTCGTTATCCTTTCTACATACAGGTGGCTACAGTCATTCCACACATGCACATGGCAGATAGCATGCTAACAGTACATAAGGTTTGATATCTATGTTAACAGAGGTAATATTCCCTCTCTACTGGTCACCCATGACACCTATCATATCATACAACAACCCATGTGGCATGTATGTCATTAGACATGTCCACCTAATGCAATGCCTACAAACATACCCAAATAACAGGATTATAGGACCTACACAAGGCCTGTTTTGACAGACTCAGGGAAATCCAGCTCTGCTCTGTATGTTCCTGAGTAGTCACAGGTGATATGTCCATGACATGTACAGCCATGTGTGCCCACAGCTCCTGCATATACCCCATGTCAACAATTGCAAGCCATGCATGCTGTGTGCTGTCTGGACATTAGCCTTAGTACCACAATAGCCAGTATGTGTTGGGGTGAGATGTTTACAAGCCACATACCTCACACATGCTTGAATGAGTGTACTGCCTAGCTCTAACAGAGCACATTGCAGTGCCCTGGCTTCACCATGGAACTGTCAAGTAACAGTTTGTAGGAGCATGACATGGAATAATGCTGTGTGTGTCTTGCTGATATGTGCTGTTGTCAAATATGTACACTTGGCTACTCAGTGAAGGTGGTTGTGTCCTACCAGTACATGGATATATTGCTAAGTGTATCTGTTGGGGAGGAGGTGGGAGGGGGTTTAGGTTCTCCAAGACCCTATCTGAATGAACGGGTACTATTTCTGTAGGTGCAGTACTTCCCATGCCATAGTGCTGTTCAGCATGGCAGGTCTTGTTGTTGCCATTACGATTAATGACAAAGCTATAGAATGCTCTGTAGTTGGCCGCATAATATGTGGCTGATTAGTTTCACAGTAGCTTTGTGTAGTTTTATATGGTGTATCTGCATCTTACTGAGGCTGAACAGGGATCACCTACACTCATGTGTGTTCACTCTTGCAACAGTTACTACCTTCTGTGGTACAGTTTAAAGCATGGTACCATCAGTTTGCCTTCTTATAGGTTCATAGGTTCATAGGTTCATACTAGGCTATCTGCCCGAGGGCATTTACAAGCCTAGCCCATAGTTTTGTAGCTTACGCCACCCCTTTAGTATGGGGAACTATACCCATTATTTTGCTGTGCCTCTGTTGAGCAGTGACACTGAGGTAATCCCTGGGGTATATCTGCGATCTCCCATCCATTGGTCAAGATTTCTCTTGAACAAGGCCAGCGAGGTGCTCTGCCTCACATATACCGGGATTTTATTCCACAGCATAGGGAGTCTTTGGGTGATGAATCTATCCCTCCAGCACGTCCTATTAATAGCCGTGTCGAGGTTTAAGTCTCCCGCCCTTGTGGCTCTGACGGATCTAGATTTTTTGAGGTGAAGCATATTCATCAAATCTGGGTTTGTTTGTGTTTGGTTGAATCTTGGTTCTGTTTCAGTGGCACAATCACTGCATGTGTGTGACTGCTTAAGGTTAATTTGTATAGGATTCAGCATTTGCACATGCATTGTCCATCTGCATGGGTGCCATGACAGTCACCACTTTGCTCTTAAGAAGCATAACACTGGCTTTGGAGACTGACTATGTGTAGCATACTGTTAGCCCTGTTTGTGTGAATATTGTAATCCAGGTCATTGGGGTTGATGGAATCCAACATGCATTGAACGCAGGTATTGGTACATGAGGAGTCTTCCCAGTTCATAATGGAATAGTTGAGAGTAGCCATTATTATGGTTTTCTGTCTAAAACCTAATTTTTCCCATTACAGTACACTATGACAGTTGGGAAATCTGCGGCATGGTGGGTGATCTGTCGCAAAGTGCAATTTGAATTCCACTTTGCACAAAGGTAGTTGCTCAGCATAATGCATTTGAAGTTATGCAAGTGCAACTAGCGTGGGTGTGTACATATCCTTCAGGAATATGGACACACATGTGGCCCGTGTGTTCCAATAAAGGATAATGGGCAAGAGGTGAGGTATGTGTTAAAACATGGTCATGCAGGTGTGCTCTCCAGAGCATTGGAACATATCTCAACCATTACACAGATATGTTCTCCATGTTAGGGATTGACATATGTGTGTCCATATAATGTTTCTGATATGTGTCATTGTGTAGCGAGACCCGCAGTTTATTGCTTGGTTGTTCCTCTAACAGCAGTGGACCTTCACTTGAACTGTGCATGATGAAGGCACTATAGGGGAAGCATGAGCTCTAGGCAGTATCCAGATTCCCTGGGGTGACATGTGCAGGCCCGGTCTGGCAAAGCATCATGGTCTGTCAACCATGTTATCCCAGGCAGACAGATACTGGATACCCTTTGACTTGCACCACTACATTAGACAATTGTAGAAGACAATCCTTTTGTCCCTGTACTGCAGTATCATTCTGGACAATGGTAGAATGCTACCCAGGCTTTGGGACATACCTGCATGGGCTACAAGACCTGACAGTTCCTACATGTGTTTCCATGCAGTCCAAGCTACTGCATCACAGGTCCTGCACAACAACATGGAATATGCCAGAGCCATGTGTATAGTTCAAAAGGTGGTCTGAGTGTATGGGTATGTGGCTAATCATGGCAGACAGGCAGCTGACAGTATGTATGCCCTCGTATAGGTTGATGTGTAACATAGTGCTAGAGTTTGCATTCACAAATGAGTACTGTTGGGCATGTTTCCTGCCACATGTTCTGAGGTGTGGCACAATTATGCAAACTATGTCATACAGTTTGTGTATTTCGTTGTCTGTCTATTCCAGCTTGGGAGGTCACTTGTTTGGCCAGATACTTAGAAGCGTCTGTGAATGTGTGTGATTTCTGGTAGTGTGTGTGGGTGTCGTTACTGTGTTCTGGTAAGGGTATGTGTTGGTTGTGATGATGAGATGCATGTGTTAACCTACACCTCATGACTGTCCAGTCCAGTCATGGCTGTAGACTGGACTGCCTTCCAGCTTACCCTTGTAGCTGCATCCCAGACAATGTGTGGGGTGTGGTGTTAGGTGGGTTTGGCAGTGTACATGGCATAGAGATTATATTCCCCCAGGATGGCCACATACACAAAGCTGACATTAGTAAACACCAGTAGCTGACTAGTGGACATGCCTGTATGAGCATTCAGTACTACAAGTACCAAGTACTGTATTTAATTTACTTATTGCTTATGAACATGTATTAGACAGTGATGCTCACATGTAAATATTTGTGTTATGGACGTGACAACACTGGCTATTACGGAAACATTGTAGCTACCTTTAGCAGCAATCCTCCTCTGAGGAGCACATCACATCCTGTTAGTTGATTACAGATGATGCAAGTGTCAACAGGTCTGTTACCTTCTCTGGGTATATACTCACATATCCACCAGGATCATGAGCTCTGTTGGGCACAGACACCCACTCTCCAAACAGAGTCATTTACCAATAGACTCTGATGCCACTATAAACATGATCAGGATATAATCAAATAGTGTGAGCCATCACCTATGAAGCAGCTATTACACATGGGCAGCAGTCTCCTACATCTTACACTCCTACTGCAGATGTTACACTGGGGTTAAAGATGATATGCAACCTGTTTCATTACCAGTACTGTGCACTACCTTACATGCAGTATGAGCAAGCGACTGTTATGTTGGCAATGAGAGGTTAGGCTACACAAACCTGGTAGTTCAACCAGTGTGTCTCTACTCTCAATATCCATTTTATGTAGGTGTGCGCATAGCCATTTGACCCAGCCCTGTAACAAGGGTCACTACACATTTGCATAACATGTACACATGCACAGTTGTTATTGCTTGCAAACGATGCTAGAGAGGTCCAGCCCTGTAACAAGGGTCACTACACATTTGCATAACATGTACACATTCACAGCTGTTATTGCTTGCAAACGATACTAGAGAGGTGAATATTACATGTGTTATGTGCATGGATAGTTATCTAGCTCTTCCAATTATCTTTGCTATCATGCTGCTAAACTGTCAGATGAATACAAGTGATATGTATCCTGCTATTGAGTATTGTAATTGCCAATAGACATAACTACTGTTTGCATAACATAACAGAAATGCTATGTGGAATGAAATGGAGATCTGTCTAAAATACTATACATTACACAGTTATTGGTACAATATCCCACAATGCAAACCATATTTGCACAGTAAGCCCACCTTTGACATGTTCATCTTACTTATACACCCATACATATGTCTACTATTACAATATGTTGACTTATACTATCCCCTGTTATAGCACATACTTGTTGGACCAGTCCTGACACTGACAGTGGCTTGAAGTGAATTGGTGAGTTCCAAGCCCATATCATCCCTTGTGGTGTATGAGGAGTTTGTCTTGTGACCTACAGCAGTACACACATAGAATACTACAAGCATTGTTACTGCTCAACAATACATCGCTACACGATAGCTATTTCCACTATATGCATTGATTACACTGTAATTCTTACAGTACAGGTACTACATACACAGACATACTACATGTTATACATACCTTCTTAGTAATCGGAGGTGTTATTGACTAGTATAATACTCGTTTTCGGTTTGTCTTTCAGTGTTTTGTACTGTACTACAGGTAGATACAGATGGTTTGAATGTGTGACAAGGCAACCTTTTATAGTTACAGATCAGTAACATGTGTTATGCCGATAACCAATTGATGTTCCTAAGTAGTTAATTACATGCACATCAGCTGCACTGCTACTGCCTTAGCCAATACCATTGCAACAGTGGAGTATAACTGAGTACTTCACTTGGACGTTGTCCCTTTGCATTTCTTGTGAGGAATACAGCCTGGAAGTGTAGTTTGAAATCTATTGCAACAGCTGTATGGAGACAAACAGTAATATATTGTGTGTAATGCCCAGAGGATTTGGTCTAAATGTGAGTACTGCTGTTATATTTCTGAACATTGCTACTTATGCAGGGTTTGTCTGTACCTAACACTTCTGCATATGTTTCAGTCTGGCCAGGATGTTTGACCAGCTCAAGGCTGCATAGCTATGCATATAATGTTAGGGGGTTTACAGTGTGCTTACCAGACATCTTTAATTTGGTGTTAATGTGTATCATACTGTGCTGATAATCAGTACTCGGTAACACTTCCTGGTGTACGAACCTTTCAACCCTTTGAAACAGGATTAGTTCATAGAAACCCTGTAACATCAGCAGCTGTTCAATTGTATAACAGCAACTATTTCACATAGGGCCATGTTAGTGCATCTGTGTCCAGGTATATTAAGGTTTCAGCAGATGTTGTACAGTAGTTGCATAATTGGTTATGGTATGACAGTATGTATTGATGTAATTATTTTGGGTGTGGGGGACATGTTGGTGGTTGTACATAGCAGATGCAGGTGTGTAGGAACCCCTTTTATGCAACTTCTATATGTCTGTGGGTGTTCTTTCCCTATGTGAACACCCATCCCTTAGTGGACTAATACTATGGTAATTGCAGACCGATTCATTAAGGCACTGTTAAATGCTTCCTGTATAGCATGCAGATAATGTTAGTCCTTTTGGCAATGCATTGGAATGTAATAAAGTTTTGCTAAATAAAAGCTGTCTGTGTATTTCTGCCATGGATATTTGCAGTCATTGCAGTTGTGTTGGTGACTGTGTCCATAGTACATATTTGTAATAGTGTATTGGCATATACTCTTTATATGTTATGTTCATATTGTTTGGGGGGGGGGGGTAGAATGTGTGATTGCTATGGTCCATGTTCTACTCAGATATGAACACTTTGGATGCTGTCTACACACATGTATGTAAGTGTGTATATACGTATCTATATATATATATATATATATATATATATATATATATATATATATATATATATATATTATATATGTGTTTATGTATATAGATATAATATATAATATATATTATTGCATACATTTATCTGTATCTCCATAGATGTGTAGATGTTTTTAACCTATCTATATATCTACATATATATGTAGATCTGTATATATCGACATGTCTCTATCTCTCTCTCTCTCTATATATATATATATATATATATATATATATATATATATATATATATATATATATATATATATATATATATATATATATATATATATATATGAGCATACACCTTTCATTGGGTACATGGAGGGTTGTCCAATTTCAACACATTCCTCCCTTTTGTGTTTTAACCTGTCTGCATACACAACTGGCATAGGTACATCTCAGGTAGCTTAGTGGTAGGTTATTCTGAGGATGGAATATATGGTTGCGGGTTCTAATCATGGAAGGTGTTATTATTTTACCTCTCAGAGTAGGCACTGGTAGGGAAAGCCGGAATAATGCACATTTAAGCAGTTGTAAGCAGGTTTGCCCGTGGTCTGTGCGACGTTAAGCAAAGGTTAAACCTGTGAAGCTCTTTTGCATTTAACCGTGTTTAAGCACCACTTACCATTGCGCAAACCCGTGCAAACCCACTTACAACTGCTTAAAAGTGCTTTAATCCACCTGCATCCAACAGCCCTTATTCTGGCGCTCAAAATAACTTAACAGCACTTGCAGGTTTTGAACCCGGGACCATGAACACCACCGTCACTGACTTTACCACTAAGGCATCTGAGATATGTACAAATGTTATGGTGTTTAGAATATTTATTTATTTATTTATTTATTTTACATTTGTTGACCGAGCTAGTCTAGCTGGATATATTTCCATTTTCAGTAGAGGCCCGGGGAGAAAAGCTCCACACAGAAATACACATAAAAAGAAAAAAACCTTATAATTAAAAAGCAATTACAATAATAACAAATGGCAATATAATATCAAAATAAAACTTAATTAAAAAAGATATATCAAAAGTCTAACTTGTATGAGTAACTAAGATTCAGGTTAAAGGATGAGATGACAGTAAGAAAACTGATATAGGGTGACGAGTTGTTGTACAGAGAGGGTTAGAGGTAAGCAAAAGGGTAAAATATCAGAGAAAGAGGGCAAAAATACTATAAGTGGGTAAAAAAGGAAGCCATCTAAGAGATGACAGTAAAACAAAAGAAGCAGAAAAGACTTACTAGATATGAGACAAAGAAAGGAAGAGAAAAATAAGAGCAAAAATATACATTTTGCTACAGGCATTCCTCACTACTGAAAACAAATGTGACAATCAGTTGGTGTACATATGTCTGATACATGTTAATGTTCATATGTTTGTGGAATTAGGTGTTGCAATGTGACCTGACAGGGTGTATTAGGGATGAGAAAGGTTCTTGTTTTGTGTCCTTTTTATATTGTCCCCATACTCCATGTATAACCCTCCAGTTGACTTAATGAACATCCGACCCAGGCTTTCCTTGATGCATAATTTCATTACCCATCATTCCTCCCCCATCCCAATCTAAACATACACAACAGCCATCCCTTCTATGGTGAATTAAGTTAATATTAATAATTATAATACCCGAGCTGCATGTGTTTTGTGTACACTTCAATTCCTTTGGAGTGCTTCTGTGTCTCGAAGTATGTTCATAGATGTTTATATGTATGGCTATGACAACAGGGGGTGTGGGGGGCAAAGCCCCCCACTTACTTTTCTTTTACTAAGCAATATTACATCAAAAGTTAACAATATCATATGAAATGAAATGAAGTGGGGGGCTTCGCCCCCACACCCCCCGTTGTGGGGGGCTGTGCCCTCCACACCCACTCTAACTATATATTCTAACTCCAGGGTCGCACTACAGTGGGGAAGGGGGCATATTCCATTTTCTTGCTAATAATACTTGTCAGTCAAATGAAGCGTTGGGCAAATGAAGTGTCAGGCAAATGAAATTTCAGTCAAATGGGGTCAGGCAAATGAGTGAAAGTTAGGTCAAAAGAAATAGACCCATATATATATATATATATATATATATATATATATATATATATATATATATATATATATATATATTCCGTATTAATTTGTAACAGTAATACCTATGTAGACTTGTATGTGTTGGTTCACAAACTACAGTACATTACAATGTACTGTACATATGTACACAAAGTGACTGTCCCATTTGTGGTCATTACAGTGGAATGCATATGGTATAAGGTGTAATCTAAAGACCATGAAACATATGTACACCTCAGATGGCTTAGTGGTAAGTCCCATGACTATAGTGTGCACGGTCCAGGGTTCAGCACCTGCGATGTCTTAAAAATGTTTTTTATTTCAGAATAAGGATCATTTAAGCAGTTGTAAGCATGTTTAAAAGTGTTTGTGTGACATTATAGCAGCGATTAAACACAGTTAAACAAACTTTGTAACGTATAACCTGTGCGCGCAAACACAGCCACATCCACTAACTACTCAGGATATATACATGTCAGTGGAGTAACATCTCACTATGTGCTTACATAACATTACATTCTCTGTTGACTGTACTCTCCAGCACACATGGGTTTATATGGGTGTTTCGAATGTTTATTATACAGACAATTACTACCTATATATGCAAGCTGTGGTTAAGGTATACTCTTTAACATGATAAACATCCCTGACTTTATTGAGATTGGGACCTCGAATGCACAGATACTATGCAGATGCTGTAACCATTACACTATTGACATTAACGTTGCTTCTGCCTATTTCCTATTTAGATGATTTCTATGTGTAAGCTAAGCTAAGCAAAGGGCAGAGACCCCCCAAACTCACTGAGCTTCACTTACTCTTGAAATAGCAACATATAACAAATGTAATGTGAGACAATACATTACATTCCTAGCTACATTAGGCATAGCCCCTCACTGACACACTTCAAGGAAAATCTTGTTGTGTGAATGGGTAACAGAATATACACCCCTGGGATCATGTGTCCCAGAACCATAGAGCCAGGGGGTGGGGGAGCCCATCCAGTTTGATAGCTGCAACACCTGTTGGGGAAATTGAATGGTGTTGAATTGTCACATTAACATGCCCTCTTTAGATCACTAAGTGCCCCTATCACCCTCCACCACCCCAGTCTTCAATAGCTTCCCGCACCTCTGCCTGGAATTGCTTCATTGACTATGCTTGACAGAGGCTCAGTTACTTCATCAGTGGTGCGAAGAAAGCCAACACACTGTAGCTATGCATCTAATTGCCTGTGGGCAGATAGGTAGTAGGCTATCTGTGAACCTCTAAAGTGCAGGCCATCACAGCTATAATATGTGAATAACCAGACTTTCAGATCACAATATACAGTGAGAAATCACCATGTAGTCAGGAAACAGTTAAGTACAGCAAGAATATACAGAACACTGATACTTAATCACTCCAAAAGCCTATCTTGGAAGCTAGGAGACTTGTATAAGTTTAAGGCTTTCTATTGCTTACCAGTAGGTTACCTACAGGAAAGATGAGAAACAAGCACAGATAAGAAACAAGCATGCTACAATACCATACCAGCTTATGTGTCAGCCTTAGGCTTTGGAATACTGGCCAAGGCTACTGGTGCCCCATGGTGCCTTTTTTAGGAGAGTCTCAAAGGTGAATACCAGCTCCATAAACAGCACAATAGCAGAATCAATGAGGGTTATGCTACTCAACACCAGGGGTTGTGATCACACATGCATGCACTCACAGCACTCCTCAGGATGGACAACGTCAACATCTGTGCAATAACTGAGACCTGTCTTAAGGCTCCTGAGAGCACACCGGCACTACCAGACTAAAACCCATACCACACATTTTGGCCACAGAACATGGACTGACACAGACATGGAGGGGGTGTATCCATATTTATCAGGGATACCTACACCTCCAGGTTAGTGGGCAGCATGATACCTCTGAGATCATCCATGTGCAGCTAACATCAGCCACAACTGCAATGTAAACTGTGGCCTGCTACAGATCACCCTCCATGACCCAGGACCACCACTCCAGCTACCTGGAGACAGTGGAGAACATGACAGTCCTATCGCACACCCTGACATTGGTCATTGTCAACTACCCTACCATTAACTGGGAAACTTTCTCAAGTACTCACTTCCAGGCCCAGCGCTTCCTGGAATTTATCACCTCATATGCCCTGTATCAGGTGGTAACCTCCCTAATGAGGGTGGAAACATACTAGGAGTGGTCAACACCAACATGGGCAACAGTTGCACCACAGCAGAGGTTAACCGGTCACTGGTTAGATCTGACCATGAACTATTCACTGTTTCCACACCCAAACATCTCCCCCACCCATGGAAACCACAATGTATACCTTTCTACAGATAAATGTATACTACTAGAGACAGGGGAGGGGGGGTTTGCAGCCAGCACACTAAGGGGAAACACTGCTCAAGATGCAGACAGATTTACAAATGAAATCTATAAGCACCTACATGGATGTATGGATCGTGCCATCACTAGTAAACCAAGACTCACTCCTCCTAGACAAGGACACCAGTCTGGTGGATCCCTGCAATAAATAGGCTATACTACAGAAGTAGGACAGTGTTCCAGACAAACAGCAAATCCCACGAAGGGCAGACATCCGTGACCACTATTAGTATGATACATAGGTCCCTCATAAAATCATCCAAGGCTAACATCAACAGGAAAATACACAAGGATTCAAAAGATAACCACAAAGCCTTCTTTGGCTATGTCAAGGATCGAAGTGGTGACACACAGATTTGTACTGTGCCGGTGAAATATAGCACAAAATATGCTGACCCTACTGATATCGTCAACATCCTTGCAAATACATTCAGTGCATACTTCACCCCCTAAAGATCCCACAACACTACCCGAAAGGTACAGTATCCCACACATCAGAGACACACAGGTGGAAATGGCCCTCTCTAACAGCAGAACACAGCATCAGTGGAGGCATATGTTTTCCCAGACTGCATCTTGCAAACAGTACAAGACAACCTGACCCCCCACCTAATTAAGCTTTTCTACCTCAGCCTCTCCACAGGCTGCATGCCCATACAATGGCACATGGCAACGGTTTTTCCACTCCACCAAGGTGGAATCACAACTGACCATGGTAACTATCACCCCATAAGCCTGACTAGCCTGGTCTGCAATGGTATGGAGCGCATCCTCATGGCACTCATTAACAAAGAAATTGGTAACCTCCAAACATGTGACCCAACCCAGGTCAGCTTGAGTTCATGCCTACTGAACCTGTTTGACATCTTACATACAGTCACCAAGACGTTAGATGAGGGGAGAAGTGGTTCACATATACTACCTGGACCTCGCCAAGGCTTTTGACATCATAGCCCACTCAGGTATTATTGATAAACACAGCAGCCTGTACATATACTCATACATCACAGGTTGGGTTGCCAATGGGCTTACACACAGAACCCACATGGTACGACTAGTGGTCTCCAGGTCCAACTCCTGACCAGTCACAACTGGTGTCCCACAAGACTCAGTCCTGGGAACCCTACTGTTTGCATATACTTCTCAGAGGTACAGGCAAACACAGGTGGACTATGGCAGACCATGTTTGGCAATGACTGTGAACTGGGAGTCATGAATAATAGTCCAGCTGACACAGACATCCCTCAAGGGGCCTCACAGAGACCGACACCGGGTGTCAAAGTCATGGCCTCCAGCTAAGTGCCACTAACTGCATGGTCATTCCATTGTGGAATATTAAGCACCCACATATTAACACATAAGTGGCAGCAGCCACTTTAATATGGATGAGGTAATGGGGTATCTGGGGACTAAGGTAAATAATGATCTCTCCTTTGACAATCATATCTCCAAAGTAGTTAGGACATCCTTCTATGTAAGCCATCTGATTACTAAAGGGTTCCCATCTAGACATACTGGGGTTATAGTGCCCCTTTACTCATCACTCATCAGTCCCATCATAGGGTATAATAACCCATTTGGGATGTACCTCAGAAGACACTTACAACAGCTGGAAGGTCCTCAAATGTACCTCGACAAGGGTATTACTGGCCTCAAACATATGCCCTATGCAGCCAGACTGAATAAACTCCTGCTTTACCTAGCGGCATCTCATTTACCCAGAGATGATCTCTGCTGGCCAACACAACCATGTCAAACTCAGGCTTAATGGATATGCTCCACCTATGGGAATCCATGTCACAGTGAGCCACACACTGTAGTGAGCTGAACCTTGCCAGAACAATAACTGGAAGATGCTGGAGAGACGGATTCCTGTCACAGACACTCCCCATACTTTGGAACAACATTCCTAACTACATTATACAGAACCCCTCACTAACATTCTTCAAGAGAAACCTTGAAGAGTGGATGGGGAACAATGGATATACCCCAGGGATCCCGCCATTGGCTCTGCTCCACAGAGGGACAGTTAATGAATCAATGGAGTGGCAAAAGCTGACACATTTTGGTTAGGCTCATGAATGATCTCTGGCAGTTGGCCAAGTACCTACCTATGAACCTATACATACAGTATCAGAACATGCTGATAGCTTAATTTACTGTTCAGGTGTTGACTTACCTTGTGCCAATGGCAGTTGTGTGTGCAATAGTTGAGGGCTGCCTATGTTGGATGCAGACAGTAGACTGCCTATACATGACAATTTACAGGTAGTCTTGTGTGTGTGCCATCCATTTTTACTGTCTGTGCAGGTGGAGAAAGGTGTCAGTCCCTAGGTGCCTACACTCTCAGTGTGTGTGCTATGTGTTCCATCCTTGCCAAGGCATTGGCATACTGGGCACGCCTCCGTCTGCCTACTGGGGCTGGCTCAGGGTGTTCATGGTCTGAGAACCTCTGTGCCTGTGGCACCCTTGGCAATGGTATTGGGCTGTGAGGGGCTTCACCATTCTGTCCCTGCTGCAGCTGTTACTGCAGGATCATATTGCAGCATGACACATACTATGAAGATGTGGGCACACATGCCTGGAGAGTACTGCAAGGCTCCACTAGATATGTCCAAGCAATGGAACCGTGATTTCAGCATCCCAAACACACTCTCTATGATGATTCTGGTTTGTTTGTGTGCCTCATTATGGTGTTCCTGCATGGGTGTGTGTGCATTTCTGATGGGAGTCATCATCCACGGTTCCAGTACATAGTCAGCATCCCCCTCCAGGTGGCCATTTGGGATGTCCTCCCTGGCAAATACCTGATACAGCTGTGAGGCATGCCAGATGTGGGAGTCGTGATAGCTTCCAGGGCTGCCAGCACACACATCCATGATAATGCCCTGGGCATTGCACATGACCTGGCAGTTGATGGAGGGGTATCCCTTGTGGTTTATTTAGTGCCAACTCTGCTCACCGGGTATAACTTTATGGGTATGTGCATGCAGTCTATTACACCTAGTACCTCAGGGTATTCTGCCACATGGTGGAAGAGACACATATTGCTGGCCAACTCCTCCTGCATTTGGGGGAAGTATATGTGCTCACTGGCATGTGTTAACATGGCATCCAGGAACTGGTGTAGTACCCTGGATGCTGATGCCTGTGAGATACCCATGATATCCCCAGTTGGTCTTTGAAAGGTACCTGTAGCTAGTATTCTCAGGCTTACACATACCTTTGTATCCACTGGGATGGGTTTCCCTCTGTTTGTTCTGGCTCTGAGGCATGGCCGGCACAGCTCCACAAGTTGCTGTAGGATGTCCCTGTCTACCCTGTAATGCTCTACTATCTCCAGATCATGTAGCCCCTGGTAGACTACCTTGGGTCTGAACACTATCCTCCTCCTCTGGTGCCTGAGATAGTCACGTGCATCATCCTCCACACCACCTTCGGTCTCCAGCACATGCTGGTGGATCAAAGCTATGGCAGCCCCTAACATGTACATACTAAAAGTTCCCCATCTGTATACACCACTGGTGCAGAGTGTATGGGAATATACAAATGTGTGTGAGTTGCTTTCGCTCTTTATACTATTGTACTATGGATGCTGCTGATGTCATTGTGTGTGTATGAGCTATTCCAGCTGCAGATATCTTAATTATGGGTTTTACAATGAGTACTGCAAGTGTGGGGCCTTTACTGTGGAGTTATACTTGCCTGCCTTGATTAATCTGTTGCCCTTTAATTCACTTTTAAACATGGAACCCCTCCCATTATCAGGTATGCAGCCACCTACCGTCTTTCTTATAGGTTCATAGGTTCATAGGTTCATACTAGGCTATCTGCCCGAGGGCATTTACAAGCCTAGCCCATAGTTTTGTGGCTTACGCCACCACTTTAGTATGGGGAACTATACCCATTATTTTGCTGTGCCTCTGTCGAGCAGTGACACTGAGGTAATCCCTGGGGTATATCTGCGATCTCCCATCCATTGGTCAAGATTTCTCTTGAACAAGGCCAGCGAGGTGCTCTGCCTCACATATACCGGGATTTTGTTCCACAGCATAGGGAGTCTTTGGGTGATGAATCTATCCCTCCAGCACGTCCTATTAATAGCCATGTCGAGGTTTAAGTCTCCCGCCCTTGTGGCTCTGACGGATCGAGATTTTTTGAGGTGAAGCATATTCATCAAATCTGGGTTTGACATGGCCTTGTATGTTATGCAAAGGTCACCTCTGAGCAAGCGGTAAGCGACTGAATAGAGCTGGAGTTCTTTCAGTCGGGCAGCATAGGACAGATGTTTGAGACCCTTTATCCTTTTGGTGAGGAACTTTTGTGGCCTCTCCAGCTGCTGCAAGTGTCGGGTCAGATACATTCCGAATGGGGCATTGTACTCAATCATTGGTCTGATGAGTGATGAGTATAGGGAGACTATGACCTCCCTTGATCTAGATGAGAATCCCTTCATGATAAGGTGGGCAATGTAGAAGGTCTTCCTAACTACTTTAGCTACATGGGTGTCGAATGACAGACTACTATCAACCTGGGTCCCCAGGTCCCTGATAACTTCTTCTGTGCTCAGTGGATTGCCACCTATTTGGTAGCTAGGGGTAACCTTGTTTTCCCGAAGGGTATGACTATGCATTTTTGGCATTTAACTTTAGGCCATGGCTCTGGCACCAGTTATCCATTTCTGTGAGACCCTTCTGAAGGATATCTGTGTCAGATGTGTTTTCTACTATGGCCCAGTTTGCAGTCATCTGCAAACTTTGTCAGCCATAACCCTCCTGTGTTTGCTTGTACTTCGGAAAAGTAGATGCCAAACAAGAGTGGGCCCAGGACTGAGCCCTGTGGTACACCACTTGTGACAGGCTTTGAGTCTGACATGGCGCCAGCAACTCTGACCCTGTGGGTTCTGTCACTCAGCCAGTTTGCAACCCATCTTGTGATGTATGGGTTAACATTTAAGCTGATGAGTTTTTCAATGATACCCGAGTGGAGTATTGTATCGAAGGCCTTCGCCAGATCGAGGTAGGCTGTATGGACTGCCTTTCCCTCATCAATGGCTTTGGTGACTGTTTCGAAAAGTCAACCAAGTTTAGTAGGCATGATCTGCCTTTGACAAAGCCAAACTGGGATGGATCCAAAGTCTGCAAATTCCCTATGTCTTTATTTATGAGGTCCATTATGATCCTCTCCATGGCTTTGCAGATAAGGCTTGTCAAGCTAATGGGCCGGTAATTTCCAGGGTCTGTGGAGGCACCGCCTTTGTGAAGTGGGACCACAGTTGCAGTGCGCCACTCCCTGGGTACGTATCCAGAGGTAAGACTATGATTAAACAGCTGTCCTAGCTGTGGGTTTAATTCCTCGTTGAGTTCGTGGAACACACAGCCTGGGACACCATCAGGTCCCATGGATGCTGTGTTTTTGCTTTGGAGAGCAGTTCTCACTTGGGCATTGGAGATGTTTGGGGGCTGCAATCGCTTGGTATAGATATCTCTCCTTTTGGGGGAGAGAGTTTGCACTGAACCTGTCAGCCAGTATGTTGGCAATGTCTGTAGGATCAGTAATCTTCACATCATTTTGAACTAGTTCTGAACATATCTGGGAGTTTCCTCCCAGGTTTCTAACATAGCTAAAGAAGGCCTTATGATTGTCTTTTGAGTCTTTAGCTATTTTTCTCTCAAAATTTGCTTTGGATGATTTTATGAGAGCTCTTAGTTTTTTACTTATAGTGATCAAGGGTGTCTTACCTTTTAAGGATTTTGCTCTATCTTGTAGTAGCTTCCTCCTTTTGTTGTAGAGCTTGTGGCTGGGGTCCACCAGACTGGACGCTTGCCTTTGGTACAAAGAGTCTTTGTTTTGCTTGGGATTGCCTTATCCATGCAGTCCTGCAGGTGCTGGTAGAAGGCATTTGTAAGTGATTCAGCGGCTTGAGTACTGTTTTCCGCCGGCTCGAGTGCCTTAAAGGAGACCAAACTAGTCTTTAGAAGTGTGAAGTCGGCTTTCGAGAAGTTCTTTACTGTGGTCTTTTTTATTTCAGGTGGGGGTGGGATGAGGACCTCCAGCGAGATTAGTTTGTGATCTGATCTCACCAGTGAGGGGTATACTTCCAGTGTTGAACATTGTGCTCCCATGTTCGTGATGATGAGATCAAGTATGTTTTCTCCTCTTGTGGGGATGGTGACTAGTTGTTCCATGGCATTTGAGTTTATGAGTACTTGTTTTGTACTTTCCCTACTCAGTCATGGCAAAATGTGTCTTGTAGCTGATATACTGCAAATCGGCTTTGTTCTTCTTTAACACGTTACTGTTTTCTTTGCAGTATAGCCCCTCCCCTTTCCTGTTCTGCAGGTAGCTGCTTGCAGCCTTGTTAGCTGTTGTCAATGGCCCACTGTAGGCTCCTAAGTGTTAATTAGTCATTTGTACTCCAATTTCCCTGCTGCAGCATTTCCTTATTTCTTTCCTATATCCTTCCTGTTTCAGCTGCAGTGCATGCCGCGCAAACCCATTTACTGGGTTTACACATGTTTTCATCTCCGTTCACATGCATACTCGGTTACCTTGAGTACTCTCAGCTAAGCAAAGCTGTGGCCAGTTCAACACACCCTTATCCTGCAGCTTTACCTAGCTAGGGGCAAACCGGTTTAGCAATGCTCCAATGTGCTTACAGCAATGGCGACACACCCCTCTCTTGATGTCATCTTTATCTCAAGGGCACACCTAGGTGTTATAACACTATGCTGTGAGGTGCATCCTTACACCAGTAGGGAATCTGTGATTCACTATTACTCCTTTCATTTGCATGGCATTGCCTACTAATTCCTAGCTACTGCGCATAACACTGTCACAGCCCCTTAGCAACCCTTGCGCCATAGTATGGTGTAGCATTCCTGCCATTGGCTGTTATGGGGAAATTATGATATGTGTTACATTGCAGTTTTATTCTATATTTTTATATTTTCCTTGAGATCCCCTTTGTGCGCTGCTGCCCTGTGCTTCCACGTCACAATAGTGCAACTATATATATATTAAATGTTAATTTTATATTTTGTACATGTTTTTATGCCAATGGCTTTATATTTAGCCATTGGCATATATTAACAATATAATACCTGTTTCAAGGCTCCTGAGAGCACCCCAGCACTATTAGGTTTTACCTCATATCATGCATTCCCGCCCCAAAACCCGGACCACACCACAAAAGGAGGGGGTGTATCCATATTCATAAAGGATACCCACACCTCCAGGTTGGTGGCAACGCACGAAGCTTCGAAAACCATCCAGGTGCAACTAACCATAGGCAAAACTGCTCTACAAATTGTAGCATGCTACAGGCCACCCTCTCAAACTCAGGAACCCCACACAGCCTTCCTGAAGACACTGGAGGGTATAAATGTATCTCCAAACACCATCATATTGGGTGACTTCAACTACCCGAATATAGACTGGGAACATTACTCAAGCCCTAACTTTCTAGCCCAACGGTTCCTGGAGTTCATAAATTCAAATGCCATGGAACAGCTAGTCACTGTTCCCACGAGAGGAGAAAATATACTAGATCTCATCGTCACAAACATAGGGACAAAATGCTCCACACCGGAAGTATATCCCTCATTGGTGAGATCTGATCATAAACTAATCTCACTGGAAATCCACATCCCGCCCCCCCCCCAACCAAAGACCATAGTGAAGAACTTCTCTAAAGCAAACTTCACACTACTCAAGACTGGTGTGGTATCCTTCAAGGCCCCTGAGCCAGTGGAAACCACAACCCAAGCTGCGGAAGCCCTTACAAATGCCTTCTATGAACACCTCCAGGACTGCATGGATCAGGCAATCCCAAATAAAACCAAGACTCTTTCCACAAAGGGCAAACGTCCAGTCTGGTGGACCCCAGCCATTAACAAACGTTACAATAAGAGGAGAAAGCTATTACATGATAGAACAAAATCCATAAAAGGGAAGTCACCCCCTGATCATTATTAGTAAAAAATCGAGCACTCATAAAATCAACTAAGGCCAATTTTGAGAGAAAAATTGCCATGGATTCAAAGGACAATCATAAGGCCTTTTTCAGCTATGTTAGGAACCTGGGTGGAAACTCCCAGATATGCTCAGAATTAGTCCAAAATGATACAAAAATCACTGAACCCACAGACATTGCCAACATACTGGCAGACAGGTTCAGTGCAAACTTCACCCCTCTCCCCTAAAGGAGAGATAACTAACTCAGCCAAGTGTAGCCTCCCGGACATCTCAAATGCGCAGGTGAAAGCTGCTCTCTCTAAAGCTAAAAACACAGCATCAATGGGACTGGATGGTGTCCCCGCTGTGTGCTACACGAGCTAAATGAGGAATTAAACCCGCACATAAGGCAGCTGTTTAATCTCAGCCTTACCACAGGATACGTGCCCAAGCAGTGGCGTACGGCAACTGTTGTCCCACTCCACAAAGGCGGCGCCTCTACGGACCCTGGTAATTACCGCCCCATAAGCTTAACAAGTCTAGTCTGCAAAGCTATGGAGAGGATCATAATGGAGCTCATAAACAAAGATATAGGGGACTTGCAGACATTGGACCCAACCCAGTTTGGCTTTGTCAAGGGAAGATCATGCCTTTTGAATTTGGTCGACTTCTTCAAAACAGTCACCAAGGCCATTGATGAGGGAAAGGCAGTCCATACAGCCTACCTTGACCTTGCAAAGGCTTTCGACACAATACCCCACTCGGTATTGTAAAAAACTTACCAGCTTAAATGTAAACCCATATGTCACAAGATGGGTTGCAAACTGGCTTAAGGACAGAACCCACAGGGTTAGAGTTGCTGGCGCTGTGTCAGACTCCAAGCCGGTCACAAGTGGTGTCCCACAGGGCTCGGTCCTTGGCCCCCTATTGTTTGGCATCTACTTCTCAGAAGTACAGGCCAACATAGGAGGACTTTGGCTGACAAAGTTTGCAGACGACTGCAAACTGGGCGCCATAGTGGAAAGTGCATCAGACATGGATATCCTTCAGAAGGGACTCACAGAAACAGATAGCTGGTGCCAGAGCCATGGCCTGAAGATAAACGCCAAAAAATGTATAGTCATACCCTTCGGGAAAAACAAGGTAACCTCAAGCTACCATAAAGGTGGCAATCCACTAAGCACAGAAGAGGTTATCAGGGACCTGGGGACCCAGGTTGACAGTGGCCTTTCTTTTGACACTCACATTGCTAAAGTGGTTAGAAAGACCTTCTACATTGCCCACCTGATCATGAAGGGATTCACATCCAGATCTAGTGAGGTTATTGTTCCCCTGTACTCTTCACTTATCAGACCAATGATTGAGTACAATGCCCCATTCGGGATGTATCTCACCCGACATCTGCAGCAATTGGAGAGACCCCAAAAGTTCCTCACCAAAAGGATAAAGGGACTCCAAAATCTGTCATATGCTGCCAGATTGAAGAAACTCCAGCTCTATTCAGTCGCATACCATCTGCTCAGAGGTGACATGTGCCTGACATACAAGGCCATGTCCAACCCGGAATTAATGGACATGCTCCACCTCAAAAATCCAAATCCACCAAAACCACTAGAGCAAGCGACTTAAACCTTAGCACGGATATAAATAGGACGTGCTGGAGGGATAGATTTATCACTCAGAGACTCCCTATGCTGTGGAATAAAATCCCGGTCCATGTGAGGCAGAGCACCTCGCTGACTCTGTTCAAGAGAAATCTAGACCTGTGGATGGGAGATCGTAGGTTTACCCTGGGAATCATCTCTGTGTCACTGCTGGACAGAGGCACAACAAACTAATGGGCACAGTATTTTTTCATATAAGGGGTGGCGTAAGCCACAAAAAATTGGGCTAGGCTTATAAATGCCTTAGGGCAGATAGCCTAGTATAAACCTATGAACCTATGAACCTATAATACATGTGTTTGGTTGGCTGTCATGGCTCCGATTTTATGTTTGCAAAAATGTAAACCGTTTTCTACGGTTTACATTTCTGCATGCTTACACTACGCCTGCACCACTTCCTATATCACTGCATACCTTCATTTGCATGCTACACTGCTGCACATGGGGTAATTAGCATACAGGGCCTGAGATCTGTGTGGGTGTAGCGTACACAGGTAGTGCACATGGGAACAGCTCGTACCTGGATCACTCGGTGGCCATATTTGATGTTGGAACACCGACACTATGCCTGCACCTGGTGCAAGCTTTATGAATCCCGGGGTGTATTTTTTTACAGTATCAGTAGTTTCCTGTCACAGATGGCTATTTTTAACCAAGGGCTTATTCTGTGATATAATGACTGATAAAGGTATACCTTTTTATTTAAAAAACTTATAGTTGATGTGTGAGAATTAATGGGCTTGTAAGTGTTTAAATGGGCAGAACATTTTTTGAATTATTTAATGTTTGTTTAAGCTTCTTGAATTACTTCCTTGTTATTTTTGTTGTTAGTGTGCATAGCAGACAACTGCAATATTTCTGATAGTGATTTTGCTATTTTCCCTGTTATATTTACAGAAATCAGGACTGTGGGGGTAAGTCTAAGTGTTTTTGTGCTGCCTGTCTGACAAATTCCCTTCCAATCTCCTTGTTTCAGTACTGCTTACTAGCTTTCAGACCTCATCCTTGGCTACAGAATTGGATACTCTAGTCCTGCTGGCTTTTTTCTTCCTGTACATAAAAGAAGAAGCAACACAATAAAGAGCCGTTGCCATCACTGCAGGCTCAGTCAGCTGTTGGTGAGTGAACTTGTAGTGGCCATCTGTTGTTCCTCAGTCCTCTCATTTTTTTCTCATTCCTCAGTCCTCTAACTTTCTTCTCTGGGTTCCTCTGGTGTAGCTCTTTCAGACACCATGGACTGGGGGCCGGCCGTGAGCACTTTGGCTGGTCCAGTGTCCAATATGGGCATTGGAGAACCATCTTCTTAGGGTCAGAGAGTCACTCCGGGGTATGCTTCTCAGGGTAACTAGGGAAAGAGACCTCTTGATGGAGCTGAACTGCCATCTCCCAGTTGGTCTTTGGTCAGGGTGCTACCTTCAATGAAAAAAAACAGCAGGTTAGACATCATGCACCTGAAGACACAGTGTCTCTTAGAAAAAAAATATTTTCTTACCTTAGTCAGTCAATTATTATAGGCTGATAATCCAGGTGCTCAAAAATCCTTACCTGAAGGCACTGAAGAAATCCCTGAGAAAAACATGTCAGAGGGTTCCGACATGTACAGAGACAGGTCTTTTTTTCTGGAGATTCACAAGCCCAGAACTCTCTGACTTAGAGGAAATGTGCTACTTTCCATCTACTTTGAAGGATTTTATTTTCTTTCTCTCAGACTAGTTCCAGAATGAGGGAGGTATTTTTCTGGGACCAGGCAGGTGTCCTCCTTGCATTGTGGTGATATTATGATAAGTTATAAGTGGATGTACCTCTTGATGTACCCCTCCCACCCATTTTTCCAGCTGTGAAGGACATGTTTATTGTTCCCTGTAGTATTCCTAATTCTCAACCTTCATTCCTCAGAAAGGTAGACAGACTGTATAAAGTACCTCAAATTAATGAAGTTTTATTGCCTCATCTCAGACCAGATCCAACTGCAATGTCTACCTCACTGCTGGCAACAAATTACTTTATTTGCATTTTCTTTGGATTTTTTTTTCATTTCTGACAAGGGAATCTGTAACTTAATTTTTATTTATGCTGTTTTAAAAGGCTTTTATTTTATTCATGGGAATATATTTGATATTTTTGTGACTGTATGGACAAATGAATTGTATTTGCTACTGTGAGGGTGTGTGATGTTTACTACACTGTGCAGACTGTAAAACAAGGCTTAGCACAATTTAAACTGTTTCTGCTACATTGTATGCAATTTAGCCCTAATTATTGTATAGGGACACAGTTTATATTTTCTGTTATTGTTGCCCTTAGTCAGCCCTTAATAGTATCAGTGTATTATTCTGACTTGCTAGATCCTGATACGGTTGCCCCCCCCCCCCAAATCAAATCCAGTTGCACCTAAAAAGGAAAAAAAATGCCTCAGCCTACAGTTTGTGAATCTGTTGTTGCCTTAAGGTATCTCACAAACCATTTACCTTTTTTCCTATCACCCTCTGATGTGAGCCCATAGCATTCTATGGTACAAGGGTCTGACACATCCTCTGGTGCTGTTCAGATACAGGAAAACCAAAAACTGTAAGTGCAGGAGAGGTCTGAGGTAAGAGACCCCTTGCAAGACATAATAATCTGTCCCCAGATATTTTGTCCCCTAGTGTAATTCACAGTAAGAAGAAGCTTCACTCCAAGACAGACAATCAGGTTATTACCATGTATAGGGATAATGTGGTTTCCTTAGCTAAGAGTGTTTTACAGTCAGCTAATCTTGGAGGCTATGCCCCTATTTAGAATGGCTATGGAGTTAACTTTTCTAGATATTGATCCAATACCACAGATTTTTATGGAAACTCAGACACTGGCAGTATTGAACCACCTAATCTGATTCTTTGTTAGGTGAACAGGTTCAAAAACCCAAGCAAATGTTCACCTTTCCACAGATGCTATCTAGGTTTAGGGATGCATTTAATTGGAAGCAATCTGGAGCTATGCCAGAGACTGGCACAGCTGATTATCTGTCTGATGATAACATTCCAAATGCTTTGGCTTTTTTTTTTTTGTGTTACCGGCCATAGAGAATGTCTAGAAAACTGAATGTAAAACCCCATTGGCTAGTGAACCAGTTCCTAAAAAGGCTATTAGAAGTACAAGATTTACTCTGATCTTGCAGATTTTCTTTATCAGCTGATCCACCTGTGGTTGGTCCATCTGCCAATGCTAACAAGAGAGCTTGGCTTCTGTTAACCCCACACCGCTGCATAAAATTGGTAAGTGGTTAAAATCTTAGGGGGAAAAAGTTGTCTGGGTCTAGTAATTTAACCTTTAGAATTATGAATTGTCAGGGCTTCATGTGGAAATTTATTTTGCAGTGTGTTTAGAGTTTAAAATACTTTTCTGCACCTTTGCCTACTGAACAAAAGTGTTATATGAATAAGGTTGTTTCTGACATGGCATGGGTTTCAAAATATAACTTGGGGAGTGTCCTTGAAGGTGCAAACACTATCTGTTGAAATGCAGCCACTTCTGCTGCATTGAGAAGGCTTGCTTAGTTACATAGGATCATCGGATCATCGATTAGTACTAGGCTAACTGTCCTCATGGGCCATTTGAATGACACACATGACATGTTGAACGCTCCTCTAAGACCTGAATTCACAGGTCCTGCTGCTACTGAGATTCTCAAACAATGGGATGATAAAGGCAAATTGATGCATATGTGCTAACGAAAATGTTTCATATTCTGAGGTTCTCCCCTAACCTTGTGTGCAACTCCAAAGGTTAGAACAAGCAAAAATCCCAGCCAAACAAGAGTGTCAGGGTACAAAGAGGAAAGGCAGGAGGACATTCCAAAGCAAATAAAAGGGGTTCCTTTCCCTATAAAGATTTTTCCCTTGCTAAAAAATGACTGTAGGTTCATAGAATCATAGAAGTACTAAGCTAGCTGCCAGGCAAGCACTAAGCTAGTTGCCACTGTGGGCCATTTTAGGCCTAGCCAATTTCCCTTTTTATGATAAAAATAATCTATCCCATTTGGGGATAGATTGGAGTTACCCATCCCATGTCTGATAATTATATATTAACCCTAATGAAAATAACTGGGATCATACCATAGATAATTTGAGGGGACCCCACATGGGATAAAACATTTAGAAGCTGCATCTGTCCATTAGTAGTACAGGAGGAAGTCTTGGGGTAAATTTTCTGTTTCCCAACCATAGATCTAAGCTTTGCTTGAATGTTGACAGGAATGAAGTTTGTTTTTTGTGGATGGGGAGTATATTCTACAGTAGTGGTATCCTCTGAAAGATATGCGAGATATACCTGTCCCTCCAAACTGTTCTGTTGAAGTTGCAGAAGAGGTTTAAATCCTTAAAACAAGTATTTCTGATGCCATTTAAATTGCTAATGTGCAGTAAATCCATCAGTAATGGGTCTGATGATGCCTTGTGTCACACTGCCATCTCAGCTATCAGGAATTTTGTAAATAATTCTATGGCATTTGTGAATATTGATTTGATTTATACAGAATCGTGTGTAAAGTACTGAGCTAAAATGTAACCACAACATGTCCTACTGGAATAGAACAGGAATGTACCTAAACTATTGTAATTGTTTAGATGCATGTACTGTATTTTAACAGAAGATTAGCTTGCAAAACGTAGCTTGCAAAACGTAAGAGTAGTTGAGGTTAAGTCACTTATAGCTGAGCCATAAACAAAATATGCTATCTCCCAGTTTCAGTGCAATAGCAGACACAATGTCTAGAGCTAGAAGTTTTTTGTTTTGTCTTGAAAGAGAAGTAATTACTAGGTCTGAGACGTAAAAGTGTTTTATTGTTTTATGACTTCCAGGATCTGCAAACATCTGAGAGATATTTTTTTTTCACAGAGAGATGCTAAATTCTGTTTCTGACAAAGGGGGTTTAGTTTGGAAACTGAAGTCAGGTGATAAAAAGTGATGTCATCCAAGCTAACCCAGCAGTAATATTTGATATTAAAGTAATAGGTGGTTCACGATCAACATAAAATGACTAATAATAAAAAATCTCATGTTGGTAGACAAATGGTAACAGAAGTTGTTCTTTAAAAGCAGTAAATGATTTATTCACATCACACAGCATAAAAACAATTAAAAAATGAAGGTTTTCATCCCCTAGCAAGTTGGGACTTCATCAGAATTAAATCCAAAACTGAACCAGCACTTCATTTATACTCCAAGACGTTAGCTTAATAGAATGTATAATTAATCAATTTAAAGAGACAAGCACTTTGTGACAACAACACTTCTACAACCCTTTTCTTCATACTGAAACCATTTAAATACAACAACTTCTAAAAACATTTCCACCAAGGAAAGGGAGAATATTAAGGTTAATGGTAGGTGGGATTACATTAAAACTGCATGCATTTTTTAATCAAAAATGGTTGCAAAGAAATGTTCTCATTAATCACAGGGAAAGTTTGTGGTTTCAGTCTTATTTGCCACACAGCTTCCCTCTCTTCTAGTTCATTTTTCAAATCCCCCCCTCTTGGTTCACAATAAATCCATTCTAAGATAGCAATGTTAAAATTTTGAAATTTTTTGCATATAAGGGAATACCTAAATAACCCGTTCTTTTCATCACACTTAGTTATACAATATAGATGTTCATAAATCCTTTTCTTAAGTTCTTATAGGTTCATAGGTTCATACTAGGCTATCTGCCCTAGGGCATTTATAAGCCTAGCCAGAATGTGTTTGGCTTTCGCCACCCATTTTAAATTTATTTTGCTATGCCCTTTTTCAAGGTTAGTATACTGTGCCTCTGTCTAACAGTGACACAGAAGTGATACCCAGGGTAAACCTATGATCTCCCATCCACTCATCAAGATTCCTCTTGAAGAGAGTCAATGAGGGACTCTGCCTAACCTGGACTGGGATTTTATTCCAGAGTAAAGGGAGCCTCTGGGTTATGAATCTGTCCCTCCAGCATGTCCTATTTATTTCAGTGCTGAGGTTCAAGTCTCTCGGCCAGTAGCTCGATGGGATTTGGATTTTCTGAGGTGCAGCATGTCCATTAATTCCAGGTTGGACATGGCTTTATACATCAGGCACAGATCGCCTCTGAACAGGCGGTATGCCACTGAGTAGAGCTGGAGTTTCTTTAACCGGGCAGCATATGGCATCTGTTTGAGCCCTTTGATCCTCTTGGTGAGGTACTTTTGGGGTCTTTCCAGTTGCTGCAGGTGTCTGGTAAGGTACATCCAAAATGGGGCATTGTACTCAATTATGGGCCTGATGAGGGATGAGTAAAGAGGCACGATGACCTCCCCTGATCTAGATGTGAATCCCTTCATGATTAGGTGGGCTATATAAAATGTTTTTCTAACCACTTTGGCCACGTGGTTGTCAAATGAGAGATTGCTATCAACTTGGGTCCCCAGGTCCCTAATTACTTCTTCTGTACTTAATGGATTACCACCTATGTGGTAATTTGTGGGCACTTTGTTTTTGCCAAAGGGATGACTATACACTTTTGGCATTTAGCTTGAGGCCATGGCTCTGGCACCAGTTGTCTGTTTCTATGAGGCCCTTTTGGAGGATGCTTGTGTCGGCTGGAGAGTCGATTATGGCACCCAGTTTGCAGTCATCTGCGAACTTGGTCAGCCACAGTCCTTCCGTGTTGGCCTGTACCTCTGAGAAATATATACCGAACAAGAGAGGTCCCAGGACTGAGCCTTGTGGGACACCACTTGTAACTGGTTTGGAGTCTGACATGGCTCCAGCAATTCTAACCATGTGGGTTCTGTCCTTGAGCCAGTTTGCAATCCATCTAGTGACATAGGGGTTTATATTTAAGCTGGTGAGCTTATCTATAATGCCCGAGTGGGGTATTGTATCAAAGGATTTTGCGAGGTCCAGGTAGGCTGTGTGGACCACCTTCCCCTCGTCAATGGCCTTGGTGACTGTTTCAAAGAAATCAACCAGGTTTAAGAGGCAGGATCTGCCCTTAACAAAGCCGAACTGGGTAGGATCCAGTGTTTGTAGGTCCCCAATATCTTTATTTATGAGGTCCATGATGATCCTTTCCATAGCTTTGCAGACCAAGCTAGTCAGGCTTATGGGGCGATAGTTTCCAGGAACTGTTGAGGCACCACCTTTATGGAGAGGGACCACTGTTGCTGTACGCCACTCTTTGGGCACATATCCTGTAGTAAGGCTGAGATTGAACAGTAGTTTTATGTTTGGGTTTAGCTCTTCTTGGAGTTCATGTAGGATGCAGCCTGGGACACCGTCTGGTCCCATTGATGCTGTGTTTTTTGCTTTGGAGAGGGCAGCTCTTACCTGAGCATCTGAGATGTCAGGGGCAGCACTCTGCTGGGATAGATATTTGCCCTTTGGTGGGGGGGAGAAGTTTGCGCTGAACCTGTCAGCTAGGATGTTGGCAATGTCTGTGGGTTCGGTGTATTTTTTGTCATTTTGGACTAATTCTGATCATATCTGGGAATTACCACCCAGGTTCCTAACATAACTAAAGAAAGCCTTGTGATTATCCTTAGTGTCCTGTGCAATTTTTCTCTCGAAGCTGGCCTTAGACAATTTTATGTGTGCCCGTAGTTTTTTGCTAATACTGATCAGTGATGCCTTCCCTTTTTGGGATTTTTACTCTATCATTTAGTAGCTTCCTCCTTCTATTGTATAGTTTGTTTATGGCTGGGGTCCACCAGACAGGACGTCTGCCTTTGGAGGATTGGGTCTTGGTTTTATTTGGGATCGCATGATCCATGCATTCCTGAAGGTGTTCATAGAATGCGTTTATAAAGGATTCTGCGGTCTGGGCCGTATTTTCCACAGGCTTTAAAGGATTCCACTTCAGTTTTGAGGAGTGTGAAATTTGCTTTAGAGAAGTTTTTCACTGTGGTTTTCTGGGCAGGGGGTGGGGTCGGGATGTGAATATCCAGTGAGATTAGTTTATGGTCTGATCTTACCAGTGAGGGATACACTTCTGGTCTGGAGCATAGAGTCCCCATGTTGGTGATGATCAGGTCCAGTATGTTTTCCCCTCTTGTGGGAGTCGTAACAAGTTGTTCCATAGCATTTGAGTTTATAAATTCTAGGAACCTTTGGGCTAGGGTGTTGGAGCTAGAGTAATGCTCCCAGTCAATGTTTGGGTAGTTGAAGTCGCCCAATATAATGGTGTTTGGAGAGACCTTCATATTTTCCAGTGTTCTCAGGAAGGCCGAGTGGGGTTCCTGGGTTTGGCAGGGTGGTCTGTAGCAGGCTATAAACTGGAAGGCAGTTTTACCCACTGTTAGTTGCACATGGATAGTCTCTGATGCTTCGTGCTTTGCCACCAACCTGGAGGTGTGGGTATCTTTGATGAATATCGATACTCCCCCTCCTTTTGTGGTTCGGTCCAAGTTTTGGGGCCGAAAAGCATGGTATGAGGTATAACCTGGTAGTGCTGGGGTGCTCTCGGGAGCCCTGAACCAGGTTTCTGTTACTGCAAAGATATCGATGTTCTCCATGCTAAGACACCTTTCAGTTTTTCCCATGTAAAATGCAGGACAACTGCCACTTATTGCAAGGTAAACCATGTTCTTTGTGTGGCAGTTGCCTTTAGCAAATCTAACAACCGATTTTGCGTCTTTGGCCAAAATTAACTCGCTCGCCTCTAGGATGTAAGGACATTGGGAGCAACACCCATATTTATATATATTTGATATTAATTTAACAACTCTCTCAGTGAGAGACTGTGCATTTTGTATTTTGTCTTTGACCTAACAATAGCATCCAGTCATCACCACATATGCACTTGTCTTGCTGTAAGTAAGTTTCTAGGGCATAGTAACTCTTAGATTCATATAGGAATATAGTAAAGTGTAGCTTAGATGTTTTCTTTATTTATTTGAGACTGCCCTGCAATGTTGTTTTAAATATTTCCTGTCATTTTGAACTCCGATGGAGTTGATTACTTACTGAGTATTGCCTTGTTATTTTATTATTTATTATTAAATATATTTAAACATTTTAATTGTGTCTGGTCTGTTTAGAGATATGTAAGCTATTAGTGTACTTGTATATCTATATGATGGCACTGTACAGGCCACTCCTAAATAGCTTTACTCATGGTCAGACTACCATCTGGATTAATAGTAGCATTACATAGTAAGATTGGACACCATTTGTTAATGGCCTTAAAGTAGCTAAGTGTTGGCTGGTAGCAGTCAGAACTATGTTATAGTTGGTCAGAAGAGGGCATATCTAGTAGACCTGTGCCATTCTTCACCAGGTATGTGTGTGTGTGTTTATATATAAATCAAATCTCAAAGAGTGTGTGTGTCAGCTACTTGGGTAGGGACACAATGCACTGGTTGGACAGAGAGGGTACTGGAAACTTTGGTTTGGCTACTCAGCTGAGGGTTCAACTCTATAGCTGTGCCAGTGGGGAGTCTTACTGGGGATCTGTAGAAAGAGGGAGACGCCAGCCCCAGACTGACTGTGATTTCTGTGTGCTCTTAAGAGAAATTGCACTTTACTCTGTGTGTACTTGTGATCCTCCCAGTGTTTAAGTTCCCCACTGTTGCCAGTGGTGAGGATTGTGGTTCCTTGATTATGAGCCAGTGTTGGGACGTCACATTTTGTATGCCAGACATTGGTTATCCCTTAGCAGTCTGTCAGATACAGAGCATAGTGATCTGTCTTTGAGTCAGTCCATGTAGAACATGTTGTTTAGGCCATGTATCCTTTTAATAAGGTATCTCTGTGAGAATTCCAACTGTTGCATGTGTCTGGATAGATAGTTGGCAAAAAGGGCGTTATATTCAATGACTTGCCTAATATGGGCTGAGTAAAGGAGGCAATAACATTCCTAGATCTATACATAATCCCTTTGTTTATACACTGTGTAGTATAGATGTGTAGTATAGAAGGACTTTCTTACAACAATGGACACGTGTTGGTCAAAAGTTAGGTCACTGTCCATATATGTTCCCATATCCCAAACAACTGTGTCAGCTCTTAGTTGACTATGACTGTATAGCTAATGATTAAGCCATGACTCAGGGAATCCCATCCCTTCCTCTTGTCCCTCTCTCCCTTTCACTTTCCCCCAGGCTTTAGCTCAACCCAGCAGCCTGACCACAAATAGTCTCAAGACAACTGGATGCTGATAATAATTCAGTAAAAAGATATTTTGGCAGTGGAGAGAAAATCCTCCTCCCTTTAGGGAATCATCCTGCACTCTCTAGACAAGCCACATCTATTTTCTCTGTTAATTTTTCACAAGTTGCAAATGAGGGGTTATACAATAATTTTGTGCACCACAAAAAGGAAAAGGATTTTACACATCAAATTATTTGATATACAGAGAGAAGCCATCATTGAAACTAGTGTTAGATTTGGCCTACTTAAATACCTTTCTGAAACTTCTGAAGCTATACCAGAAAGGCTCATCCAGACTCTGCTACACTTTGCTGTGAAGGAAAGGTTAGTTTGCTGTTATTTTTTGTATTTCTGTATTGCCTTTCTATATTTTGAATACTGTAGTTTGTTTTCTTTATCTTATGTTTTGCTTGCATTCTGTTTTAACAGCATATTAAAACTTCAAAAGAGACCACAGCTCTCTCTGTTCTGAGTCAGGCAGAATTTTTTCCCTCCCTCGCACCCATTTAAGTTGTCTTGTTAAATACCACTGTCTTTCTAGTTGCCCGCCTCTTATGTTAATCTGACCATATATCTCATTTCTCTCTACTTTCACTGGCTTATGTGAGTAATCACAAAACCATCACTTTTGAAATCCCATCCCTTCAATTATTTAAATTTATTGGCCATCCTACAGTATTTCATAGTACCAAAATACAAAAGTAACCACCCCTTTCAGTCCATCTTGCTGTTTTAAAAATAGTAACTCTCCACTAAACCTTAACTTTTTAAACAGGTAAAACTCAAGTTACCTACTTTCATATCTAACTTCTCTAGTGCACACTGCAGAGTGCATTCTTTTCAATCTTACCTTTAAGCATCCCTGTTACTAGCACTTTCTCTAATACCTAAAAGATCATCTCTACTTGACTCCAAGTAGACTTTTCTCTATCTGTTAAACCTAGCACTTGCTCCTACAGTACTTATTACCTTGATACGGCACTCTTATAGATAGCACCCCAAAAAGGCAAACCCCATTTCTCGGTCACCCACATCCCCGGAATCTCTTTTAAAGTTTTTTGTCTAGTCCTTCTAGCATGTCGAGGGATCAGTTGCTAGTGTCCTCTCCTGCTCAGCTGGTGAACCTGGGAATATTGAGGCAATGTTACAATTGCCTCATGTACACAGACAACCCTCTCCTCCTCCCACAAAACACAAATACATGCGAGAGATGCAACTATACGGCCAAACTGGAGGCTGAGCTCTCTCAACATAGGACTGGCAAGACCAGTCAGGAGGAGAAGGTTACCACACACACTATAGACCCAGTCTCACATAGTACCATCACAACCTCAAATCATACACATAAACACACAAAGACATACTCGGCTCTGATCAAAAATCTACCAAAACAGCAGAGGCCACCAAAGCAGACACCCAAACAACCACCACCTCAGAACACAACACCTGCAACACATAGACCTCACAGTCAGAGTGTCAAACAGTCACAGCCCTTAAGGCCAAACACAATGCCAGACACACTAGTCATTGGTGACTCCATAGTCAGACACACTGACGTCCCACTCACCAGACTGAGTAAGGAGAAGGTCACAGTAAGCTGCCTGTCAGGTGCTAGAATCCGCCACATAACGCAAGCACTCAGGTCTCTCAACAGCAGGTACAAATACGACTCAGTCATTGTCCACGCTGGTGTAAATGACCTGAGACGTACCTCCTTGGACTACATGAAAAGAGACATTGAGGAGCTCTCTGATTATGTAGCCCAGGCAGGTATGACCCTGACCTTGAGCAGTATCCTACCTTCACCAATAATGATGCCACAATACAGAGATAAGATGATCAGCTTTAACAACTGGCTTAAACTCTGGTGTCATTCAAAGGGGATCCAATGTCTGTCTGCCTGGGATGACATGCTGGACAAGCCACGCTGCTTCGCAAGGGACGGCTTGCACCTGTCACCCTGGGATTCCGGATATTGGCAAAGGCTCTTGCCACCCCATAGTGCCTTTTTAGGCAAGGCTCAAATTCTAAACCTACCACCCTAGAACACAAAAAGGAAAAAACTAAGGGTAATGCTGCTCAATGCCAGAAGTCTAAATCTCAAAATGCACGCACTCGAGGCCCTTCTCAGTATGGAGAACATTGATGTCTGTGCAGTGACAGAAACCTGGTTCAAGGCTCCTGAGAGCACCCCAGCACTATCAGGTTTTACCTCTTATCATGCGTTCCGCCCCAAAATCCGGACAATACCAAGAAAGGAGGGGGTATCCATATTCATCAAAGACACCCACACCTCAAGACTGGTGGCAATGCACGATGCATCGGAGACCATCCAGGTGCAATTAACCATAGGCAAGACTGCTCTGCAAATTGTAGCATGTTACAGGCCACCCTCACAAACTCAGGAACCTCACATGGCCTTCCTGAAAACACTAGAGGGATAAATGTATCACCAAACACCATCATACTAGGTGACTTCAATTACCCTAATATAGACTGGGAACACTACTCAAGCCCAAACACCCTAGCCCAAAAGTTCCTGGAATTCATAAACTCAAATGCCATGGAACAACTAGTCACCATCCCCACAAGAGGAGAAAACATACTTGATCTCATCATCACGAACATGGGAGCACAATGTTCAACACCGAAGTATACCCCTCACTGGTGAGATCAGATCACAAACTAATCTCGCTGGAGGTCCTCATCCCACCCCACCTGAAATAAAAGACCACAGTAAAGAACTTCGAAAGCCGACTTCACACTTCTAATCACTACTGTAGTCTCCTTTAAGGCTCCCGAGCCATGGAAAACAGTACTCAAGCCGCTGAATCACTTACATATGCCATCTACCAGCACCTGCTGGACTACATCCGTAAGCCAATCCCAAGCAAAACAAAGACTCTTTGTACCAAAGGCAAGCGTCCAGTCTGGTGGACCCCAGCCATAAACAAACTCTACAACAAAAGGAGGAAGCTACTACAAGATAGAGTAAAATGCTTAATAGGAAAGACACCCAAGATCACAATAAGTAAAAACTAAGAGCTCTCATAAAATCATCCAAAGCAAATTTTGAGAGAAAAATAGCTAAAGACTCAAAAGACAATCATAAGGCCTTCTTTAGCTATGTTAGAAACCTGGGAGGAAACTCCCAGATATGCTCAGAACTAGTTCAAAATGATGTGAAGATTACTGATCCTACAGACATTGCCAACATACTGGCTGACAGGTTCAGTGCAAACTTCTCCCCTCCCCAAAAGGAGAGATATCTATACCAAGCGATTGCAGCCCCCAAACATCTCCAACGCCCAAGTGAGAACTGCTCTCTCCAAAGCAAAAACACAGCATCCATGGGACCTGATGGTGTCCCCGGCTGTGTGCTCCATGAACTCAATGAGGAATTAAACCCACAGCTAGGACAGCTGTTTAATCATAGTCTTACCTCTGGATACGCACCCAGGAGTGGCGCACTGCAACTGTGGTCCCACTTCACAAAGGCGGTGCCTCCACCGACCCTGGAAATTACCGCCCATTAGCTTGACAAGCCTTATCTGCAAAGCCATGGAGAGGATCATAATGGACCTCATAAATAAAGACATAGGGAATTTGCAGACTTTGGATCCATCCCAGTTTGGCTTTGTCAAAGGCAGATCATGCCTTCTAAACTTGGTTGACTTTTTCAAACAGTCACCAAAGCCATTGATGAGGGAAAGGCAGTCCATACAGCCTACCTCGATCTGGCTAAGGCCTTCGATACAATACCCCACTCGGGTATCATTGAAAAACTCATCAGCTTAAATGTTAACCCATACATCACAAGATGGGTTGCAAACTGGCTGAATGACAGAACCCACAGGGTCAGAGTTGCTGGCGCCATGTCAGACTCAAAACCTGTCACAAGTGGTGTACCACAGGGCTCAGTCCTGGGCCCACTCTTGTTTGGCATCTACTTTTCCGAAGTACAAGCAAACACAGGAGGGTTTGCAGATGACTGCAAACTGGGCGCCATAGTAGAAAACACATCTGACACAGATATCCTTCAGAAGGGTCTCACAGAAACGGATAACTGGTGCCAGAGCCATGGCCTAAAGTTAAATGCCAAAAAATGCATAGTCATACCCTTCGGGAAAAACAAGGTTACCCCTAGCTACCAAATAGGTGGCAATCCACTGAGCACAGAAGAAGTTATCAGGGACCTGGGGACCCAGGTTGATAGTAGTCTGTCATTCGACACCCATGTAGCTAAAGTAGTTAGGAAGACCTTCTACATTGCCCACCTTATCATGAAGGGATTCTCATCTAGATCAAGGGAGGTCATAGTCTCCCTATACTCATCACTCATCAGACCAATGATTGAGTACAATGCCCCATTCGGAATGTATCTGACCCGACACTTGCAGCAGCTGGAGAGGCCACAAAAGTTCCTCACCAAAAGGATAAAGGGTCTCAAACATCTGTCCTATGCTGCCCGACTGAAAGAACTCCAGCTCTATTCAGTCGCTTACCGCTTGCCCAGAGGTGACCTTTGCCTAACATACAAGGCCATGTCAAACCCAGATTTGATGAATATGCTTCACCTGAAAAAATCTAGATCCGTCAGAGCCACAAGGGCGGGAGACTTAAACCTCGACACGGCTATTAATAGGACGTGCTGGAGGGATAGATTCATCACCCAAAGACTCCCTATGCTGTGGAATAAAATCACGGTATATGTGAGGCAGAGCACCTCGCTGGCCTTGTTCAAGAGAAATCTTGACCAATGGATGGGAGATCGCAGATATACCCCAGGGATTACCTCAGTGTCACTGCTCAACAGAGGCACAGCAAAATAATGGGTATAGCTCCCCATACTAAAGGGGTGGCGTAAGCCACAAAACTATGGGCTAGGCTTGTAAATGCCCTCGGGCAGATAGCCTAGTATGAACCTATGAACCTATGAACCTATAAACACAATACTTACCTTGCAGATGGTCTTGCCCCTTCTTTTGGACCACTGTTTCATGGAGACTTTACATCTGAAGGATGCTTATCACGACATGCCATTTGATCCTAACTTCAAGTTAGGGTGGGATGTTGGCATAATGGTTAATATGTTTACCTTATAAAACACAAGGTGCAGGGTTTGATTCTGACATGGGGTAATTGGCAAGGCTTATAATAGCCCTAGCCTAGTACTAACCTATGAACCTACAAATGTCCTGTCTCACATCTTCACAAAAAAAAAAAAATTGTCTTCCTGGGGTGTATGATGGAAACAGAAAAAAGTATGAACAAATAGCCCTGACTGTTCAGAACATTTTAGAGATTTCTCTCTTCAATAGACTTCCACAACAAATGTTCTCAAAATTCTAGGCCTCATGGCATTAATGATCTTAATGACACCATGGACCAGACTCTGTATGAGAAAGACTCAGTGATACTTAAAAAAATGTTTGACCCAGAACCTGCATCCCTTGGAGTTACAGGTGCCGGTGTTGGATTTTGTGAAATGGGCATTACAGTGATGGAGGGATAACATGCAGGTACAAGTGCTGGATTTTGTGAAATGGGCATCACAGTGATGGAGGGATAGCATGTTCCTCATTGATGGGCATTACAGTGATGGAGGGATAACATGTCCCTCATTGTTGAGTGTTACAGTGATGGAGGGATAACATGTCTCTGGGCATTACAGTGAGGGAGGGATAACCTGTTCCTCATTGCAGACCTACTCTTATCAGTCCAGACCCCAGTTCAGTCAGCCTAGATGGACTTGTCAGATTCTGCATGGGGAATAGTCTATAGGGAAGTTAAAGTTACAGAACACATAAACAGCAAAGAAATGTTAACAGCAATTCAGACCTTAAACGTTATTCACTGCTTATGTCTCCAGGCCCTTCACAGATGACACCACAGTCATGTGGGACTTGAGCAAGTATAGAGATACAAGGTCATACCCTCTTTGCTGGTTGGCAGTGATGGCCTGGGAGCTAACCTTACATAATTCTCTGATGTTTCTGGCCTCATGCACCATGTCAGACCAAAACATGGCAGTAGATAGACTAAGCAGATCCTTGATGAACCCTTTTGAGTGGAAACTTGGGACAGAGATCTGACTGGATTTGTTCCAGATGTGAGGAACACTTCAAAGAGTTCTGTTTGCCTTTTTTCAAAACAGACAGTTGGAAAAATTCTGTTCAGGCCATCCTTTTAGCCATGTTTGGCGGACAGAAGGATCCTCATTCCCGTGGATCCGGAACGTTCCTTTATGAATTTCCATGCTTTCTACTGATACCTAAGGAGGCATGTCTGAAGATTCAGAAAGAATCACCAAGGGTCATTATGGTGACATCCTTTTGACCCAGGCAAAGCTGTTTATCCCTTTAATGCAATTAGCTAAGGGCAATTACCATAAACTTCTTCATACTTTGGATCTGCTCACAAAGTGTCAGGGAAGATGGTTGCACCCCAGCTTTAGTGCAATTGCTATTGACAGCCTGGGTGATTCCATCTTGGTGCCGTTTAGGCACTTGTTTCATAAGGATGTGCATCAAGTATGGGAGAATGCAAGGAAGCCTACGAGAAAAGCTTATGTTTACCAGTGGAAGAGGTTTTCTAGGTGGAGCTTAACTGATATCAGAGGGCCTGATATGGTGTCTACCCCTCTAAGTTTGCAATGTTTGTGTGAACTACTCAGTGATGGCTTATCTTATCTTATGCATCTATCGAGGTGCATCTTGTCGTCACCTCAGCTTCACTGCCCATGGATCCCCCTCTTTTGTCTCTTTTTGTGATCAAACAGTTTATTTTATTTAATTATTAATTTAACATATGTTTGCCAGGATAGTCTAACTGGACAACAACTGTCCATAAGTTTACAGAGAGAAGAAAAATTTACAAAAGAGACATTAAGGAGTAGTAGCATACAGATTGTAGACTATACAGCCGTTAGTATACAATAAGAGGCTATTAACCCTTTTGGGTGAAAATACAAGTGTACAAAATATACAATGAGAGTAGATAAGAACCTGGTAGAGCATTACAAGATATTTCACAACTGAATAAGAGTATATAAATGTTTAAGTTTCCATGTATACATTCAACCAAATATACATATAAGAGCATATATATCTATCTATATATGTATATATATATATATATATATATATATATATATATATATACACACACACACACACACACACACACACACACACACACACACACACACACACACACACATATGTATATGGGTCTACTTCTTTTGACCTAACTTTCATTTGCCTGACACTTCATTTGCCTGACAAGTATTATTAGCAAGAAAATGGAATATGCCCCCTTCCCCACTGCAGTGTGACCCTGGAGTTAGAATATATAGTTAGGGGGGGTGTGGGGGACACAACCCCCCACAACAGGGGGTATGGGGGGCGAAGCCCCCCACTTACTTTTCTGTTACTAAGCAATATTACATCAAAAGTTAACAATATCATATGAAATGAAATGGGGGGCTTTGCCCCGCACACCCCCCAACTATATATTCTAACTCCAGGGTCACACTGCAGTGGGGAAGGGGGCATATTCCATTTTCTTGCTAATAATACTTGTCAGTCAAATGAAGTGTCAGGCAAATGAAGTGTCAGGCAAATGAAATTTCAGTCAAATGGGGTCAGGAAAATGAGTGTCAGGCAAATGAAAGATAGGTCAAAAGAAGTAGACCCATGTGTATATATGTATATATATATATATATATATATACATATATATATAAATATATATATATATATACATATATATATATATATATATATATATATATATATATATATATATATATATACACATGCACACATGCAAATATACACACACATATATATATATATATATATATATATATATATATATATATATGTGTGTGTGTGTGTGTATACACACACACACACACACACACACACACACACACACACACACACACACACACACACACACACACACACACACACACACACACACACACACACACACACACACACACACACACACACAGAGTGCGCGCTCATACATACAGTCATATATAGGTTATTGCTTACACATGGATAGGTATAGTTAGATGCTGGTGTTTGTGTTGTCCAGGACAGACTGGGTGTAGAAATAGTGAGTGGACGAGGGTTCAATGGGTCAATTACAGTTGCATAGATGGTTGGTGAAGAGGTATGTTTTAAGTAGGCTTTTGAAGGAGGGTGTGGAGTTTTGTAGTCTGTGGTCAGGGGGAAGGTTGTTCCATATTTTTGCTATTTCATAGGTAAATAGTGATTCCCTGGAGTTGTTTTTGCATGTGATCGTTTGAATTAAGGCTTTGTTGGAGGACCAAAGTTGTCTATTTGAATTGTAGAAGTTCAGCATGCCAGTCAGATGGGGGTTTTCTTGGGATAGTATAGAATTAGATGAGTTAGGCTGAGTTGATGGTACCTTAATAGGTTCGGAAATTCAAGCCAGTGCAAGGCTTGTAGGGAAAGGCAGTGGTGAGATCATGATATGGCATTGGTAGCGACTCTAGCAATTTTGTTGTAACAGCCGGAAAGTTTATTAAGTTCAGTTTTGTAAAGATTAGTTAGAACTGGGGATGCATAAAGTAGAGTAGGTAAGAGGTGGGTCCTGGTTATTGCAATTCGAGATTCGGTGGTTAGATACCTTTTACAGCAATAGAGGGAACCTAGCTTTCTGTGGACTTTAGTGATGGTTGTTGATATGTGCTTTGTGAATTTGAGTTGCTGGTCAATGGTAACTCCTAGGATTTTAGCCTCAGTGACAGGGGTGACTTGGGTTTTGCTGGTGGAGAGTATAGAGAAGGTAAGGTTGCTCGTTTTAGTAGAGTGGAATAGCGTTAGTTGTGTTTTCTTGGGATTTAGTATGAGTTGTGAGTTGTTAAGTCAGTTCTCTATTTCAGAGAAGGCTTCTTGGGCTTTTGTTGGAGAAGTTGGATGTTGGGTGCAAAGCATATGAGAGTTGTGTCATCAGCGTATTGGACTATGTCAGTTTTAGAGGTAGCTGAGTAGAGTTGGTTTGTGAAGATATTAAAAAGAAGGGGTCCTAGGATTGATCCTTGCGGCATGCCTAAGGAGGTTGGGAGTGGGGGGGGGGGTAAAGTGTTATACCATTTGACGGATTGTTGGCGGTTATCTAAATAGCTTTTAAATCAGAAGAGGGCGGGGTTGTTAAGGTTGAGCTCAGAGAGAAAAGACAGTAGTTTATTATGTGGGACTGTGTCGAATGCTTTGGATAAATCTAGGAAGGTAGGTGAGACAAGTTTACCTAGATTCCTGTGGGAGTTTATAGTATTGGTGAATTTGAGTTGGGCAGTAGTGGTGCTGTGGGATGGGCGAAATCCATGCTGGGTTGAGGAGAAAAGGTTATTGGTGAGGAGATAGGAGAGGAGCTGGTGATGAATGCATCTTTCTAGAATCTTACAGAGGGGTGAGAGAATTGCAATTGTTCGATAGTTGGAAAGGCCTAAAGTTTATGAAAGGAATATTGCACTTGAGATGCAAAAGTAAATTCCTCCTCCTCCCCCTTGGGATCTCAACTTTTTTCTTGAAAAATTGATCTTATTTCCTGTTGAACCTCCTTTCAGGCTGATTGAAGTTCATCTGTTGGGAAGTTGTTTTTACTTGTATGGCAAGTCTCTGGTCTGCAAGCTCTGATGGTGGCCCATCTTTATATGATTTTCCACAAGGACAGGAATGTTGTATGCACTAATCCTTCTTTTATGCCAAAATTTGTTTCTGAATTTACCTTGAATCAAGCCATCAATCTCCCTGTTTTCTTTCCAGAACCTAAAACAAAGGAGAGGAGATTCAGCATACTTTGGATGTGCACAGTCAGCCCAGGTAATACGCTGGCAGAACTAAGCTCTCCAGGAATGCTAAACAGCTGTTTGTTTCCTGTTATCAGGCTACGAAGAGTGAACCTGTCTCTAAGCAAATGATTGCTCACTGGATTTGCTCTGCAGCTGTTTATTGTTACTTCTACCATTATAAATTTATTCCAGGCAAGGTTAAGGCACATTCCACCACAGCCGTATCCTCTTCTGTGGTACATTGGAAAGGAATGGGCTCTGGAAGCATTCTAGGGACATCAACCTGGTCCTTTGTTGATACCTTTACAAAGCACTACAAACTGGATATTTTCTCAAGTTCAAAAGTAATTTTTCTGAGGTCCATTTTCCAGGAACTCCTACATCCTTATGCTTCTTTTGTCCCAAGTAGGATAAGCTACGGAAATCTACCCCATGCCACTGAGGCAGAGTGAATGCTGAACATAGTACAGTTGTATACGTCCTACTTACCTGTAACAGTAGATACTTGGATAAGCTATGGAAATCTACCCCCATGCCACTGAGGCAGAGTGAATGCTGAACATAGTACAGTTGTATACGTCCTACTTACCTGTAACAGTAGATACTTGGATAAGCTATGGAAATCTACCCCCATGCCACTGAGGCAGAGTGAATGCTGAACATAGTACAGTTGTATAAGTCCTACTTACCTGTAACAGTAGATACTTGGATAAGCTATGGAAATCTACCCCCATGCCACTGAGGCAGAGTGAATGCTGAGCATAGTACAGTTGTATAAGTCCTACTTACCTGTTTCAGTAGATACTTGGATAAGCTACGGAAATCTACCCCCATGCCACTGAGGCAGAGTGAATGCTGAACATAGTACAGTTGTATAAGTCCTACTTACCTGTAACAGTAGATACTTGGATAAGCTATGGAAATATACCCCCATGCCACCGAGGCAGAGTGAATGCTGAACATAGTACAGTTGTATAAGTCCTACTTACCTGTAACAGTAGATACTTGGATAAGCTATGGAAATCTACCCCTATGCCACTGAGGCAGAGTGAATGCTGAACATAGTACAGTTGTATAAGTCTTACTTACCTGTAACAGTAGATACTTGAATTTCACACTGCCTTAGTGGAGCACCCACCCACCATTCCCCTTATTTTGTATACAGTTCAATGGGATCAAACCTTGTATTATTGGTTGGCTTTATTTATTTGCATTAGTGTTTTTTGGCTGTGAACTGGTTGGTTTCAAGTAATTATTGCTTCTGGTTCTTCTTGGTTCATTCTAATTAGCATTAAAAGCCTGAATAACTGACTTTCTTTGACAGGGATTAGGGTTCCCCTTATGGGAAAGGCTTAGTCAATCCCTAATTAAAGAGAGTCAGAGGATGGGATTCTGAGCTCTGGAAAACTGCCAGTGTGGGTTGTGCAAGCAGGCCCACTACCCATATACCACTGAGGCAGTGTGAAATTTGAGCATCTACTGTTAAAGATAAGTAAGACTTACAAAACTGTGCATTCTGTCAGAGGAAAATATATCGGCAGGTAAACTGAGTGAGACTAGGTGAGAGCCTGATAAATGGAAATTAAATGAGGGGATCTTCTAGGAGGTGATCCAGTTGTGGGGAACCCCTCAAATAGATGTTTGTCTCATTTCAAAACAGAGAACTAAACAAGTTTTGCTCCAAGGCTCATTGTAGGCAAGTCTGGAAAATAGATGCATTTTCATTCCCATGACTGAGAATGTTGCTTCATGCATTTCCACCATTCCAATGATACCTAAAGTTAATCTGAAAATTCAGAAGGACTTTCTCAAATCATTGTGGTGAATCCCATTTGGCACAGGCAACATTCTCCCTTCTTATGGAGATTGCCATGCTTAATTGCCACAAGCTTTCCCACAAACTGGACCTACTCACACAAGACAGGGGGCATTTGAAACATTCCAGTATCAAACAACTTCAGCTGACAGGATGATTCAATTTCAATTCCTTTGACATATATCTTTCATGAGGAGGTGCAGCAGATACTAAAAGAGGCAAGAAAAGTTGTTGCTAGAAAATGTTATACCAGGAGTTGGAAAAGCTTTTCTGGTTGGTGCCAACAACCAGGCTTCTGTCCTGGATTATGGACCACTTGTTCTGAAATAGTTTTGTAAAATATTTTACTCTGGCTTCTCATACCCCTCTGGTAAGGTACATTTTGTAGTCATTTCAGCATGTCTTGCCATGGATCCTCCTCTTTCTTCTCTGTTTTTAATAAAACAGTTTCTTAAGGGGGTTGTACATATTAGGCTTCCTAATACAACAGGTGGTCCCTTCCTGGGATCTTAGCCTTGGGCTTTGAAAGTTTACTACATTTCCCTTTGGGGCCATGACTAGGATGATTGTTCTCATTGTTGTGACATCTGCAAGAAGTGTATCTGAGTTGCTAGCATATTTCTGAACCTTTTAGTGCAAGAAATCTGGACAAAGGCTGACAAAATGAGAGGGTCAAAGGCCCTTATAAACTTAGAAAGTTGTTAGGGTAACAGGGTCTGTGTTAACATATATTTTCTGAAAGATTTGAAGTCTGAAACTCAAGTGTATGCCATTATTTAGTGACTTCAATCCTTAGATCATCCCAGTGATTTGCCCGAAAACCACAAATCTTATGAAGAATAGAGCAAAAATATCAGGTAAAAATCTGGAGAGTTAAGAGGTATGGTTGCAAGATCTCATGGTGAGTGACCCCTATATGGTCTTCCATAGAGACAGGGTCTCATTAACAACAAGTCCCTCATTTATGCCCAGAGTTGTTTCAGAGTTTACTTTGAATCAAGCCATCAATATCACAGTGTTCTATCCAGACCTCTAGAACCAGGGTAAAATTATTCTACATACTCTGGTTGAGCACAGGCAGCTCAGGTACTATCTTGACAGAACTACGTCCTTTAAAAGGCCAGATCACTTATTTATTTCTTATGATATTATTGAGAAAGGACACTCTGTGTCAAAATAGACTGATGGTTATCCTCAGTTATTTTCTTTTGTTATACACACCATGGTAAATCAATTCCAGGCAGTATCAGGGCACATTCTACTAGAACCTTGGCATCTCTAATGGCATACTGAAAAGGGATAGACTCGAGAAGCATTCTAGAGGCAGCAACTTGATCCTGTGTGCATACGTTTACAAAGTGTAACAAACTAGATTCCTTTTCCAGATCCAGAACTGGCTTTGCTAGGACCATTCTCAAAGGACTCCTGGCTTGTTATCCTTTCTCTTCCCAGGTTGGATAGACTTTGGTAATCAACCCATGAAGCCAAAGGCTACTGCAGTAATGGAAAGGATGAATTTAGTGCAGTTACATAACTTGCACTTACTAATAATAGTAGGTTTTCAAATTCCTCGCTGATGCTAGAAAATCATATATCAGTAAGTGGAAAAGGTTTTGTGTTTGGTGTCAGTCCAAGAGCCATGATTCTTTTAAGGCTCAGACTTCCACGATCCTTTGGTATTTATTTCAGTTATCTTCCTCTGGCCTCTCTAACTCTTATATTAAGATTCAGCTTTTGCTATATATTCTTGTCTGCCCTTAGATTCACCCCTTTCCTCCCTGCTTCTTGTAAAAATGTTTTTGAGAGGGATGTTTGCTATCAGTCCTCCTGAAAGACAGGTGCCTACGTCTTGGGATTTTAATTTTATTGTAATAAACACAAGCTTGAACTGTTTCATTTTGAATCTGCTCACAAGGCTGATGTGACGTTCTTGTCTTGGAAAGCAGTATAATTTTTCCTAACTTCTGCAAGAAGAGTATCTGAGTTATACGAGTGGATGGGCATCAGAAAATACACCCCTGGGATCACTTTATTGGCTCTGCTTGACAGAGGCTCAGTTAATTAATCAATGGGACAGCGAAAGCCGACACACTCTGGCTAGGCTTATAAATGCCCTCGAGCAGATAGCCTAACACCTACCTATGAACCTATAAGCTCTTATGATGAGTCAACCCATGTCATTTTTCACAAAAATAGAGCGACACTAAGAGGAAATCCTTCCTTTATGCTTAAGGTTGTTTCAGAATTTACCATAAACCAGGCTGTTTATTTACCTGTTTTCTTTGCAGAACAAAAAAAAAAGTCAGGTAAAAGGTATTCTGGATTTCTGCAGGCAACTCTAGTTAAAAAATTTGCAGAGCAATGACCTTCAAGACTTTTAGATCAGCTTTTTTGTTTGCTATGAAGGTAAGAAAAAAGGGCAATCCGAGTTAAAACAGACAATTTCTAAATAATTGTCACATGATATTGTTTTTCATTATTCTCAGCATGACAAGACACTTCCAGGCAAAGTCAAGGCCCACTCTACCAGGATTAGCAGCTGCAACCTGGTCATCTGTGCACATCTGTGCCAAGCACTAGATTCTAGATTCCTTTTCTAGGTATAGAGCAGGCGCATCGCTCTCAGCTGTCCAGATTTTCACAGAATGTCCAGACTTCTTGGCCTAAGAGGTTTAGAAGTAAGAGCAGGCTTTGCTAAGGCTATTCATCCTGGAATCCTGAACTCTGATCCAGCTTCCTCCTCCTGTACTCTATAAGCCCTAACGCTCATCCCATATTACTTAAGGCTACTTCAGTTGTGCTCTAATGATGAACATAGGTTCATAGGTTCATAGGTAGGTACTAGGCTATTGGCTCTCGGGCCTATATAAGCCTAGTCAAAAAGGTCCCCTGGCTTTTGCCACCCAAGAAAATTAATTTCCTGTGCCCCTGTCAAGCAATGCCACAGAAGTGATCCATGGGATGAATTTTCTATTTCTCATCCAGTCATCAAGATTTTTCTTAAAGAGGGCCAATGAGGAGCTTTGCTTGACATGAATGGGTAGTTTGTTTCAGAGTATGGGAAGTCTCTGGGACAGGAATCTATCCCTTCAGCATGTTCTGTTTATTGTGGTGACAAGGTTTAGATCCCTGGAGTGTGTGCTTCAGAGAGATTGGGATTTCTTTAAGTGTAGCATGTCCAACAGCTCTGTTTTTAACATAGCTTTGTATGTTAGGCAGAGATCGCCTCTGAGAAGGCAATATGCGACGGAGTAGAGATGGAGTTTTTTCAGACGGTCTGCGTATAGCGTCTGTTTGAGGCTGGTAATACCCTTAGTGAGGTATTTCTGTGGCCTTTCCAATTGTTGTAGGTGTCTTGTGAGAAACGGGGCTTTGTACTCTATAATGAGTCTTATGAGAAATGAGTAGAGAGGAACAATGACCTCCTTTTTTTCTGGAGGAGAACCCTTTTGTGATGAGGGGTGCCACATAGAAGGATTTCCTGACTAATGTGGCGATGTGGTTATCAAAGGAGAGACTACTGTTCACATGTGTCCCGAGGTCTCTTATCACACTTTCAGTGTTTAGTGAGCTACCGCCTATGTGGTAGTTTATGGGTACTGAGTTTTTCCCAAAGGGGATGACAATGCACTTCTTAACATTAAGGCCATGACTTTGAAGCCAAGCATCTGTCTCTGTGAGGACCTTTTGTAGAATGTGTACATCATTAGGTGATTCTATTATGCCTCCCAGTTTGCAGTCGTCTGCGAGCTTTGTTAGCCCAAGACCTTCTGTGTTGGCCTGCACTTCAGAGAAGTTGATGCCAAACAGGAAAGGACCCAGGACCAAACCGTGTGGTACTCCACTCATCAGTGGTTTGAAGTCGAACTTGGAGTCAGCTACGTTTACTGTGTGGGTTCTGCCAGTGAGCCAGTTGGCCACCCATCTTGTGACATAGGGATTTATGTCCAATTTAGTGAGTTTATCTATAATTCCAGAGTGGGGGATGGTATCAAAATCCTAGGTGAGGTCAAGATAGGCTGTGTGCACTACCTTGGTCTCGTCTACAGCTCTAGTGACTGCTTCAAAGAAGTCAATCAGTTTTAGTAGACATGATCTACCTTTTGCAAAGCCAAACTTAGTGGTGTCCAGGGTTTGTAGGTTACCTATGTCTTTGTTTATAAGCTCCAAGATGAATGTTGCTTCATGCATTTCCACCTTTCAACTGATACCTAAAGATGATATATCCCATAGCCTTGCAAAACAGGCTCATCAAGCTAAGGGGGCAGTAGTTTCGATGTCCATGGTGGCACCTCCTTTATGGAGTGGGATAACTGTTGCTGTGTGCCATTCAGTAGGCACATAGCCTGAGGTGAGGCTATAATTAAAATGGTACTTAGGTGGGGTGCCGGTTCATTCTGTAGTTCGTGCAGTATGCAGCCTGGGATGTTGTCTATTCCCATGGATGCTGTGTTCTTGGCTTTGGAGAGTGTGGTCTTTACTTGTTCTTCCGTGATTAAAGGGGCTTTGCATTCTTCTGGTATTAAGATAGTACACATATACATAGTACAGTTGTGTGAGGAAACTTACTATAACAGTAAATTTTTGAACAGATCACTGCTGTAGTAGCTGCTCCCTCCCTGTACCCTCTATTTTTGCCATTTTTTGCAAATACATGATTTTTTTTTGTTCTAAGGATTCTGTGTGGCAGAGCCCTAGCCTCCTAATATTCTGGGTGGGAAAGCTCTGAACCTTCAGTGCCCTTGTCATTTGTTTTACTTTACATCTCTCAGGCAAACCAGTGGCCACGGTACATGGCAGGAGCTCTAAAGAACTTGAAGCTTACTGGCTGATCTAGTCCTTGGCAGTCCTTCCTATATTACCTAAGGCTACTGCAGCATTGATTTACTCAAAAATCTATTTGTGGTAAATTTAATTACACAAATGTAATTTCCTTATTTGAACAATTATAAACGGAAATGTTTTATGAAAAAGCTTCTATGGAAGTTGCTATGCAACACTTACATTACAGTGTGCAATTAATCAATCTTCTCAGCCCAAATACTTGGCTTTCCATTCCAAAGGTACCCTACTCCAGAAATCTGTAAGACATATGCAAAACACTTTAACACTTAAAATGATGTAACAGAATTTATCATGTCATAAATCTTGCTGATGCTGACACTTGTGACTGCATACTCCTCGCTTCCACAAATACTCTTCTGTTTACTGAAAGATCTACCATTCTGCTTAGTAGAAATATCTATAGGCTTCTCTTCCTGGAATTTTGCCATCCCTTTGTTGATTAGTTATTTAGCAAAACTTACCATTAAAAGGGTTTTATTCAAGCCAGTCTTAATTGTGCGTAACTCATTAATGACAGATATCAGTTGTGGATTTTATATGATGTTAGATGGATAAACCCAATGGACACAAGTGTCCCTTTTTAGGGACAACCCAAGAGCACTGTCTGGTTAAGTGAGTTGCTTCGAGTCACATAGTAGGTGGATAGAGAGGAAGGAACTGAATACTATACCCCTGACTACAGAGGGCATTTCATGACAGCCCAGAGGTATAACCCTCTGTTTTCACTCTTCTTTTCTTGCAGTCCCTACAAAAGCCTTCTTGAACCCATTCATTAAAAACACGTCTAGGTCCTATATCTAAGATGCACTCCACCTCTTCTCCACATTCTACTTCATTATCCAGTAATGTCACCCTTAATTCTAGTAACACTTAAGGTTTATAAACTGTATGACAAGTTCATAGGTAAGTACTACGCTACCTGCCCTTGTTGCCAACTCCCAACTCAGATATTATTAAATTCTTTGAAATTAAAATAAATCTCCTACTTAAATTTGATAATTTTATAAATATTTAAGCTTTATATTCATATATTGCTTTTTAGCCAGGACATGGTTGAAAAGGATCCTTGGACCAACTTACTTGAATTCTTAGCAAATATTAAAGAAAAAAATATATAAATAACTAAAATGGCATGGAGTTTCCAAAGTGCAGACTGGCATGAGTGCATTTTTCTTCACATCGCTTTTACATGGATGAAGGTGTCGGGCCTAGATGTGAGCTCTCGCCCTTAGGAAATGTGAAAGATTGAAATTACTAAATGCAAGCAGTTTTTGAAGGTTATCCAGTGAGTATTTTCAAGAAAGATACTCTGTCTTCACATTCCTATGACATCTATTGTGTGTAGCTTTAATGCTACTACTATGTTGTTGAAGTGCATCAGGTAAGATAGAAAAAGCAGTTTAGAAAGGGTGCCTAATGAGTGCATTATACCTCTGAACAGTGCAGTATTTGGTTTGGTGTCAGTTAATAGACACCTCTGAACAATGCAGGATTTGGTGTGTTGTCAGTGAACAGATAACTCTGAAGAATGCAGTATTTGGTGTGGTGTCAGTGAACAGATACCTCTGAAGAATGCAGTATTTGGTGTGTTGTCAGTGAAGAGATACATCTAAACAATGTTTGATTTGGTGTGTTGTCATTGTACAGATACCTCTGAACAATGCAGGATTTGGTGTGTTGTCAGTGAACACACACCTCTGAATAATGCAGGATTTGGTGTGGTATCAGTAAACAGATACCTCTGAACAATGCAGGATTTGGTGTGTCAGTGAACAAATACCTCTGAACAATGCAGGGTTAGGTGTAATGTCAGTGAACAGATACCTCTGAACAATGCAGGATTTGGTGTGTTGTCAGTGAACAGATACCTCTGAACAATGCAGGATTAGGTGTGGTGTCAGTGAACAGATACCTCTAAACAATGCAGCATTTTGTGTGGTGTCAGTGAACAGATACCTCTGAAAAATGCATGATTTGGTGTGTCAGTAAACAGATATCTCTGAACAATGCAGGATTTGGTGTGTTGTCAGAGAAAATATACCTCTAAACAATGCAGGATTAGGTGTGGTGTCAGTGAACAGATACCTCTGAACAATGCAGGATTTGGTGTGATGTCAGTGAACAGATACATCTGAACAATGCAGGATTTGGTGTGTTGTCAGTGAACAGATAACTCTGAACAATGCAAGATTAGGTGTAATGTCAGTGAACAGATACCTCTGAACAATGCAAGATTTGGTGTGTTGCCAGTGAACAGATACCTCTGAACAATGCAGGATTAGGTGTGTTGTCAGTGAACTGATACCTCTGAACAATGCAAGATTAGGTGTAATGTCAGTGAACAGATATCTCTGAACAATGTAGGATTTGGTGTGTTGTCAGTGAAAAGATGCATCTGAATAATGCAGGATTAGGTGTGGTGTCAGTGAATAGATACCTCTAAAAAATGCATGATTTGGTGTGTCAGTGAACAGATACCTCTGAACAATGCAGAATTTGGTGTTGAGTAAGTGATCAGATACCTCTGAACAGTGCATGATTTGGTGTGGTGTCAGTGAACAGATACCTCTGAAAAATGCATGATTTGGTGTGGTGTCAGTGAACAGATACCTCTGAAGACTGCAGGATTTGTTTTGGCATCAGTGAACAGATACCTCTGAACAGTGCAGGATTTGGTGTGGTGTCAGTAAACAGATACCCCTGAATACTGCAGGATTTGTTGTGGTTTCAGTGAACAGATACCTCTGAATAATACAGGATTTGGTGTTGTGTCAGTGAACAGATACCTCTGAACAATGCAGAATTTGGTGTGGTGTCAGTGAACAGATACCACTGAACAGTGCAGGATTTGTTGTGTTGTCAGTGAACAGATACCTCTGAATAAGGAAGGATTTGGTGTTGTGTCAGTGAACAGATACCTCTGAAGAATGTAGGATTTGGTAGGGTGTCAGAGAACAGATACCTCTGAAGAATGCAGTATTTGGTGTGGTGTCAGGGAACAGATACCTCAGAATAATGCAGGATTTGGTGTGGTATCAGTGAACAGATACCTCTGAGCATTGCAGTATTTGGTGTGTTGTCAGTGAAGAGATACCTCTGAACAATGTAGGATTTGGTGTTTTGTCAGTGAACAGATACCTCTGAACAATGCAGTATTTGTTTTGTCAGTGAACAGATACCTCTGAACAATACAGGATTTGATGTGGTGTCAGTGAACAGATACCCCTGAACAATGCAGGATTTGGTGTGATGTAAGTGAATAGATACCTCTGAACAATGCAGAATTTGATGTGGTGTCAGGGAAGAGATACCTCTGAACAATGCAGGATTTGGTGTGTTGTCAGTGAACAGATACCTCTGAACAATGCAGGATTTGGTGTGGTGTCAGTGAACAGATACCTCTGAACAATGCAGGATTTTGTGTTGAGTCAGTGAATAGATACATCTGAATAATGCAGGATTTGGTGTTGTTTCAGTGAACAGATACCTCTGAACAATGCAGGATTTGATGTGGTATCAGTGAACAGATACCTCTGAACAGTGCAGGATTTGGTTTGATGTCACGGAACAGACACCTCTGAACAGTCCAGGATTTGGTGTGGTGTCAGTGAACAGATACCTCTGAACAATGCAGGATTTGGTGTGATGTCAGGGAATAGATACCCTGAACAATGCAGTATTTGGTGTGTTGTCAGTGAACAGATCCCTCTGAACAATGCAGGATTTGTTGTGGTATCAGTGAACAGATACCTCTGAATAATGCAGGATTTGGTGTAATGTCAGTGAACAGATAACTCTGAACAATGCAGGATTTGGTGTGGTGTCAGTGAACAGATACCTCTGAATAATGTAAGATTTAGTGTGGTATCAGTGAACAGATACTTCTGAACAGTGCAGGATTTGGTGTGTTGTCGGTGAACAGATACCTCTGAACAATGCAGGTTTAGGTGTGGTGTCAGTGAACAGATACCTCTAAACAATGCAGGATTTGGTGTGGTGTCAGTGAACAGATACCTCTAAGCAATGCAGGATTTGGTGTGTTGTCAGTGAACAGATACCTCTGAACAATGCAGGATTTGGTGTGGTGTCAGTGAACAGATACCTCTGAACAATGCAGGATTAGGTGTGGTGTCAGTGAACAGATACCTCTGAAAAATGCATGATTTGGTGTGTCAGTAAACAGATATCTCTGAACAATGCAGGATTTGGTGTGTTGTCAGTGAAAAGATACCTCTAAACAATGCAGGATTAGGTGTGGTGTCAGTGAACAGATACATCTGAACAATGCAAGATTAGGTGTAATGTCAGTGAGCAGATACCTCTGAACAATGTAGGATTTGGTGTGTTGTCAGTTTACAGATACCTCTGAATAAGGAAGGATTTGGTGTTGTGTCAGTGAACAGATACCCCTGAAGAATGCAGTATTTGGTGTGGTGTCAGTGAACAGATACCTCTGAACAATGCAGGATTTGATGTTTCAGTGAATAGATACCTCTGAACAATGCAGGATTTGGTGTGATGCCAGTGAACAGATACCTCTGAACAATGTAGGATTTGGTATAGTGTCAGTGAACAGATACCTCTGAACAATGCAGGATTTGGTGTGGTGTCAGTGAACAGATACCTCTGAACAATGCAGGATTTGGTATAGTGTCAGTGAACAGTTACCTCTGAACAATGCAGGATTTGGTGTGGTGTCAGTGAATAGATACCCTTGAACAATGCAAGATTTGGTGTGGTGTCAGGGAACAGATATCCTTGAACAGTGCTGGATTTGGTGTGATATCAGTGAACAGATACCTCTGAACAGTGCAGGATTTGGTGTACTGTCAGTGAACAGATACCTCTAAACAATGCAAGATTTGGTGTGGTATCAGTGAACAAATACCTCTGAACAATGCAGGATTTGGTGTGGTGTCAGTGACCAGATACCTCTGCACAATGCATGATTTGGTGTGGTATCAGTGAACAGATACCTCTGAACAATGCAGGATTTGGTGAGGTGTCAGTGAACAGATACCGCTGAACAATGCCGGATTTGGTGTGGTGTCAGTGAACAGATACCTCTGAGCATTGCCGGATTTGGTGTTGTGTCAGAGAACAGATACCTATGAAAAATGCAGGATTTGGTGTGGTGTCAGTGAACAGATACCTCTGAATAATGTAGGATTTGGTGTTGTGTCAGTGAACAGATACCCCTGAACATTGCAGGATTTGGTGTGGTGTCAGTGAACAGATACCTCTGAACAATGCAGGATTTGGTGTGATGTCAGTGAACAGATACCTCTGAATAATGTAGGATTTGATGTTGTGTCAGTGAACAGATACCCCTGAACAATGCAGGATTTGGTGTGGTGTCAGGGAAAAGATACCTCTGAACAATGCAGGATTTGGTGGTGTCAGTGAACAGATACCTCTGAACAATGAAGGATTTGGTGTGATGTCAGTAAACAGATACCTCTGAACAATGCAGGATTTGGTGTACTGTCAGTGAACACATACCTTTGAACAATGCAGGATTTGGTGTTGTGTCAGTGAACAGATACCTCTGAACAATGCAGGATTTAATGTGTTGTCAGTGCACAGATACCTCTGAATAGTGCAGGATTTAGTGTTGTGTCAGTGAACAGATACCTCTGAACAATGCAGGATTTGGTGTAATGTCAGTGAACCGATACCTCTGAATAGTGCAGGATTTAGTGTTCTGTCAGTGAACAGATTCCTCTGAACAATGCAGGATTTGGTGTGGTGTCAGTGAACAGATACCTCTGAACAATGCAGGATTTGGTGTGATGTCAGTGAACAGATACCTCTGAACAATGCAGGATTTGGTGTGTTGTCAGTGAACAGATACCTCTGAACAATGCAGGATTTGGTGTGGTGTCAGTGAACAGATACCTCTGAATAATGCAGGATTTGGTGTTGTGTCAGTGAACAGATACCTCTGAACAATGCAGGATTTGGTGTGGTGTCAGTGAACAGATACCTCTGAACAATGCAGGATTTGGTGTGGTGTCAGTAAACAGATACCTCTGAACAATGCAGGATTTGGTGTGGTGTCAGTGAACAGATACCTCTGAACAATGCAGGATTTGGTGTGTTGTCAGTGAACAGATACCTCTGAACAATGCAGGATTTGGTGTGGTGTCAGTGAACAGATACCTCTGAACAATGCAGGATTTGGTGTGGTGTCAGTGAACAGATACCTCTGAACAATGCAGGATTTGGTGTGTTGTCAGTGAACAGATACCTCTGAACAATGCAGGATTTGGTGTGGTGTCAGTGAACAGATACCTCTGAACAATGCAGGATTTGGTGTGGTGTCAGTGAACAGATACCTCTGAATAATGCAGGATTTGGTGTGGTGTCAGTGAACAGATACCTCTGAACAATGCAGGATTTGGTGTGATGTCAGTGAACAGATACCTCTGAACAATGCAGGATTTGGTGTGGTGTCAGTGAACAGATACCTCTGAACAATGCAGGATTTGGTGTGGTGTCAGTGAACAGATACCTCTGAATAATGCAGGATTTGGTGTGGTGTCAGTGAACAGATACCTCTGAACAATGCAGGATTTGGTGTGGTGTCAGTGAACAGATACCTCTGAACAATGTAGGATTTGGTGTGGTGTCAGTGAACAGAGTCCTCTGAACAATGCAGGATTTGGTGTGGTGTCAGTGAACAGATACCTCTGAACAATGCAGGATTTGGTGTGGTGTCAGTGAACAGATACCTCTGAACAATGCAGGATTTGGTGTGTTGTCAGTGAACAGATACCTCTGAACAATGCAGGATTTGGTGTGGTGTCAGTGAGCAGATACCTCTGAATAATGCAGGATTTGGTGTTGTGTCAGTGAACAGATACCCCTGAACAATGCAGGATTTGGTGTGGTGTCAGTGAACAGATACCTCTGAACAATGCAGGATTTGGTGTGTTGTCAGTGAACAGATACCTCTGAACAATGCAGGATTTGGTGTGGTGTCAGTGAACAGATACCTCTGAACAATGCAGGATTTGGTGTGGTGTCAGTGAACAGATAACTCTGAACAATGCAGGATTTGTTGTGATGTCAGTGAACAGATACCTCTTAATAATGCAGGATTTGGTGTGGTGTCAGTGAACAGATACCTCTGAATAATGCAGGATTTGGTGTTGTGTCAGTGAACAGATACCTCTGAACAATGCAGGATTTGGTGTGGTGTCAGTGAACAGATACCTCTGAACAATGCAGGATTTGGTGTTGTGTCAGTGAACAGATACCTCTGAACAATGCAGGATTTGGTGTGGTGTCAGTGAACAGATACCTCTAAGCAATGTAGGATTTGGTGTGGTGTCAGTGAACAGAGACCCCTGAACAATGCAGGATTTGGTGTAATGTCAGTGAACAGATAACTCTGAACAATGCAGGATTTGGTGTGGTGTCAGTGAGCAGATACCTATGAATACTGCAGGATTTGGTGTTGTGTCAGTGAACAGATACCCCTGAACAATGCAGGATTTGGTGTGGTGTTAGAGAACAGATGACTCTGAATAATGTAGGATTTGATGTTGTGTCA
>NC_056726.1:1506230382-1506247171 GCF_019279795.1 Protopterus annectens
GATACTTCAGAACAATGCAGTATTTGGTGTATTTCAGGGAACAGACACATCTGAACAATGCAGGATTTGGTGTGGTGTCAGTGAATAGATACCTCTGAACAATGCAGGATTTGTTTTGGTGTCAGTGAACAGATACCTCTGAACAATGCAGGATTTGGTGTAGTGTCAGTGAACAGATACCTCTGAACAATGCAGGATTTGGTGTGGTGTCAGTGAACAGATACCTCTGAACAATGCAGGATTTGGTGTGGTGTTAGTGAACAGACATCTCTGAACAATGCAGGATTTGATGTGGTGTCAGTGAACAGATACCTCTGAACAATGTAGGATTTGGTGTGGTGTCAGTGAACAGATACCTCTGAACAGTGCAGGATTTGGTGTGGTGTCAGAGAACAGATACCTCTGAACAATGCAGGATTTGGTGTGGTGTCAGTGAACAGATACCTCTGAACAATGCAGGATTTGGTGTGGTGTCAGTGAACAGATACCTTTGAACAATGCAGGATTTGGTGTGGTGTCAGTGAACAGATACCTCTGAACAATGCAGGATTTGGTGTGGTGTCAGTGAACAGATACCTCTGAACAATGCAGGATTTGGTGTGGTGTCAGTGAACAGATACCTCTGAACAATGCAGGATTTGGTGTGGTGTCAGTGAACAGATACCTCTGAACAATGCAGGATTTGGTGTGGTGTCAGTGAACAGATACCTCTGAACAATGCAGGATTTGGTGTGGTGTCAGTGAACAGATACCTCTGAACAATGCAGGATTTGGTGTAGTGTCAGGGAAAAGATACCTCTGAAAAATGCAGGATTTGGTGTTGTTTCAGTGAACAGATACCTCTGAACAATGCAGGATTTGATGTGGTGTCAGTGAACAGATACCTCTGAACAATGCAGGATTTGGTGTGGTGTCAGTGAACAGATACCTCTGAACAATGCAGGATTTGGTGTGGTGTCAGTGAACAGATACCTCTCAATAATGCAGGGTTTGGTGTGGTGTCAGTGAACATATACTTCAGAACAATGCAGTATTTGGTGTAGTTTCAGAAAAAAGATACATCTGAACAATGAAGGATCTGGTATGGTGTCAGTGGACAGACACCTCTGAACAATGCAGGATTTCGTGTTGTGTCAGTGATTAGATAGATCTGAACAATGCAGGATTTGGTGTGGTGTCAGTGAACAGATACTCCTGAACAATGCAGGATTTGGTGTGGTGTCAGTGAACAGATACCTCTGAACAATGCAGGATTTGGTGGTGTCAGTGAACAGATACCTCTGAACAATGCAGGATGTGGTGTGCTATCAGTGAACAGATACCTCTAAACAAGTAGAATTTGGTGTGGTGTCAGTGAACAGATACCTCTGAATAATGCAGGATTTGGTGTGGTGTCAGTGAACAGATAACACTGAACAATGCAGGATTTGTTGTGATGTCAGTGAACAGATACCTCTAAACAATGCATGATTTGGTGTGGTGTCAGTGAACAGATACCCCTGAACAATGCAGGATTTGGTGTGGTGTCAGTGAACAGATACCTCTGAACAATGCAGGATTTGGTGTGGTGTCAGTGAACAGATACCTCTGAACAATGCAGGATTTGGTGTGGTGTCAGTGAACAGATACCTCTGAACAATGCAGGATTTGGTGTGGTGTCAGTGACCAGATACCTCTGAACAATGCAGGATTTGGTGTGGTATCAGTGAACAGATACCCATGAACAATGCAGGATTTGGTGTGGTGTCAGTGAACAGATACCTCTAAGCAATGTAGGATTTGGTGTGGTGTCAGTGAACAGAGACCCCTGAACAATGCAGGATTTGGTGTGGTGTCAGTGAACAGATACCTCTGAACAATGCAGGATTTGGTGTGGTGTCAGTGAACAGATACCTCTGAACAATGCAGGATTTGGTGTGGTGTCAGTGAACAGATACCTCTGAACAATGCAGGATTTGGTGTGGTGTCAGTGAACAGATACCTCTGAACAATGCAGGATTTGGTGTGGTGTCAGTGAGCAGATACCTATGAAGAATGTTGGATTTGGTGTGGTGTCAGTGAACAGATACTTCTGAACAATGCAGGATTTGGTATAGTATCAGTGAATAGATACCTCTGAGCAATGCAGGATTTGGTGTGGTATCAGTGAACAGATACCTCTGAACAATGCAGGATTTGGTGTTGTGTCAGTGCAAAGATACCTATGAATGCTGCAGGATTTGGTGTGTCAGTGAACAGATACCTCTAAACAATGCAGGATTTGGTGTGGTGTCAGTGAACATATACCCCTGAACAATGCAGGATTTGGTGTAATGTAAATGAACACATAACTCTGAACAATGCAGGATTTGTTGTGATGTCAGTGAACAGATACCTCTGAATAATGCAGGATTTGGTGTAGTGTCAGTGCAAAGATACCTATGAATGCTGCAGGATTTGGTGTGTCAGTGAACAGATACCTTTAAACAATGCAGGGTTTGGTATGGTATCAGTGAACAGATACCTCTGAATAATGCAGGATTTGGTGTTGTGTCAGTGAGCAGATACCTTTGTATAATGCAGGATTTGGTCTGGTGTCAGTGAACAGATACCTCTGAATAATGCAGGATTTGGTGTTGTGTCAGTGAACAGATACCTCTAAACAATGCAGGATTTGGTGTGGTGTCAGTGAACAGATACCCCTGAACAATGCAGGATTTGGTGTGGTGTTAGAGAACAGACACCTCTGAACAATGCAGGATTTGGTGTGGTGTCAGTGAACAGATACCTCTAAACAATGCAGGATTTGGTGTGGTGTCAGTGAACAGATACCTCTGAAAAAATGCAGGATTTGGTGTGGTGTCAGTGAACAGATACCTCTAAGCAATGCAGGATTTGGTGTGTTGTCAGTGAACAGATACCTCTGAACAATGCAGGATTTGGTGTGGTGTCAGTGAACAGATACCTCTGAACAATGCAGAATTTGGTGTGGTGTCAGGGAAGAGATACCTCTGAACAATGCAGGATTTGGTGTGTCAGTGAACAGATACCTCTGAACAATGCAGGATTTGGTGTGGTGTCAGTGAACATATACCACTGAGCAATGCAGGATTTGGTGTTGTGTCAGTGAACAGATACCTCTGAACAATGCAGGATTTGGTGTGGTGTCAGTGAACAGATACCTCTGAACAATGCAGGATTTGGTGTGGTGCCAGTGAACATATGCCACTGAGCAATGCAGGATTTGGTGTTGTGTCAGGGAAGAGATACCTCTGAACAATGCAGGATTTGGTGTGTCAGTGAACAGATACCTCTGAACAATGCAGGATTTGGTGTTGTTTGAAGGAAAAGATACCTTTGAACAATACAGGATTTGATGTGGTATCAGTGAACAGATACCTCTGAACAATGCAGGATTTGGTGTGGTGTCAGTGAACAGATACCTCTGAACAATGCAGGATTTGGTGTGGTGTCAGTGAACAGATACCTCTGAACAATGCAGGATTTGGTGTGGTGTCAGTGAACAGATACCTCTGAACAATGCAGTATTTGGTGTGGTGTGAGTGAACAGATACCTCTTAATAATGCAGGATTTGGTGTGGTATCAGGGAAGAGATACCTCTGAACAATGCATGATTTGGTGTGTTGTCAGTGAACAGATACCTCTGAATAATGCAGGATTTGATGTGGTATCAGTGAACAAATGCACCTGAACAATGCAGGATTTAGTGTGGTGTCAGTGAACAGATACCTCTCAATAATGAAGGGTTTGGTGTGGTGTCAGTGAACATATACTTCAGAACAATGCAGTATTTGGTGTGGTGTCAGTGAACAGATACTTCTGAACAATGCAGGATTTGGTGTGATGTCAGTAAACAGATACCTCTCAATAATGAAGGGTTTGGTGTGGTGTCAGTGAACATATACTTCAGAACAATGCAGTATTTGGTGTAGTGTCAGTGAACAGATACCTCTGAACAATGCAGGATTTGGTGTGGTGTCAGTGAACAGATACCTCTGTACAGTGCAGGATTTGGAGTTGTGTCAGTGAACAGATACCTCTGAACAATGCAGGATTTGGTGTGGTGTCAGTGAACAGATACCTCTGAACAATGCAGGATTTGGTGTGATGTCAGTGAACAGATACCTCTGAACAATGCAGGATTTGGTGTGGTGTCAGTGAACAGATACCTCTGAATAATGCAGGATTTGGTGTGGTATCAGTGAACAGATACCTCTGAACAATGCAGGATTTGGTGTGGTGTCAGTGAACAGATACCCTGAACAATGCAGGATTTGGTGTGGTGTCAATGAGCAGATACCTCTGCACAATGCATGATTTGGTGTGGTGTCAGTGAACAGATACCTCTGAACAATGCATGATTTGGTGTGGTGTCAGTGAACAGATACCTCTGAACAATGAAGGATTTGGTGTGGTGTCAGTGAACAGATACCTCTGAACAATGCAGGATTTGGTGTAGTGTCAGTGAACAGATACCTCTGAACAATGCAGGATTTGGTGTGGTGTCAGTGAACAGATACCTCTGAACAATGCAGGATTTGGTGTAGTGTCAGTGAACAGATACCTCTGAACAATGCAGGATTTGGTGTGGTGTCAGTGAACAGATACCCCTGAACAATGCAGGATTTGGTGTGGTGTCAGTGAACAGATACCTCTGAACAATGCAGGATTTGGTGTGGTGTCAGTGAATAGATACCTCTGAACAATGCAGGATTTGGTGTGATGTCAGTGAACAGATACCTCTGAACAATGCAGGATTTGGTGTAGTGTCAGTGAACAGATACCTCTGAACAATGCAGGATTTGGTGTGGTGTCAGTGAACAGATACCTCTGAACAATGCAGGATTTGGTATGGTGACAGAGAATAGCTAACTCTGAAGAATGCAGTATTAGGCGTGGTGTCAGTGAACAGATACCTCTGAACAATGCAGGATTTGGTGTGGTATCAGTGAACAGATACCTCTGAACAATGCAGGATTTGGTGTGGTGTCAGTGAATAGATACCCTTGAACAATGCAGGATTTGGTGTGGTGTCAGTGAATAGATACCTCTGAACAATGCAGGATTTGGTGTAATGTCAGTGAGCCGATACCTCTGAATAGTGCAGGATTTAGTGTTCTGTCAGTGAACAGATTCCTCTGAACAATGCAGGATTTGGTGTAATGTCAGTGAACCGATACCTCTGAACAATGTAGGATTTGGTGTGGTGTCAGTGAAGAGATACCTCTGAACAATGCAGGTTTTGGTGGTGTTATGAACAGATACTTCTGAACAATGCAGGATGTGGTGTAGTGTCAGGGAACAGATACTTCTGAACAATGCAGGATGTGGTGTGGTGTCAGTAAACAGTTACCTCTGAACAATGCAGGATTTGGTGTAGTGTCAGGGAAAAGATACCTCTGAACAATGCAGGATTTGGTGTGGTGTCAGTGAACAGATACCTCTGAACAATGCAGGATTTGGTGTGGTGTCAGTGAACAGATACCTCTGAACAATGCAGGATTTGGTGTGGTGTCAGTGAACAGATACCTCTGAACAGTGCAGGATTTGGTGTGGTGTCAGTGAACAGATACCTCTGAACAATGCAGGATTTGGTGTGGTGTCAGTGAACAGATACCACTGAACAATGCAGGATTTGGTGTAGTGTCAGTGATCAGATACCTCTGAACAATGTAGGATTTGGTGTGGTGTCAGTGAAGAGATACCTCTGAACAATGCAGGTTTTGGTGGTGTTATGAACAGATACCTCTGAACAATGCAGGATTTGGTATAGAGTCAGTGAACATTTACCTCTGAACAATGCAGGATTTGGTGTGGTATCAGTGAACAGATACCCATGAACAATGCAGGATTTGGTGTGGTGTCAGTGAACAGATACCTCTGAACAACACAGGATTTGGTATGGTGTCAGTGAACAGATACCTCTGAACAATGCAGGATTTGGTGTGGTGTCAGTGAACAGATACCTCTGAACAATGCAGGATTTGGTGTGGTGTCAGTGAACAGATACCTCTGAACAATGCAGGATTTGTTTTGGCGTCAGTGTACAGATACCTCTGAATAAGGAAGGATTTGGTGTTGTGTCAGTGAACAGATACCTCTGAAGAATGCAGGATTTGGTATGGTGACAGAGAATAGCTAACTCTGAAGAATGCAGTATTTGGTGTGGTGTCAGTGAACAGATACCTCTGAACAATGCAGGATTTGGTGTGTTGTCAGTGAACAGATACCTCTGAACAATGCAGGATTTGGTGTGATGTCAAAGAACAGATACCTCTGAACAGTGCAGGATTTGGTGTGTTGTCAGTGAACAGATACCTCTGAACAATGCAGGATTTGGTGTGGTGTCAGTGAACAGATACCTCTGAACAATGCATGATTTGGTGTGGTGTCAGTGAACAGATACCCCTGAACAATGCAGGATTTGGTGTGGTGTTAGAGAAAAGACACCTACGAACAATGCAGGATTTGGTGTGGTGTCAGTGAACAGATATCCCTGAACAATTCATGATTTGGTGTGGTGTCAGTGAACAGATACCCCTGAACAATGCAGGATTTGGTGTGGTGTCAGTGAACAGATAACCCTGAACAATGCAGGATTTGGTGTGATGTCAGTGAACAGATACCTCTGAACAATGCAGGATTAGGTGTGGTGTCAGTGAACAGATACCTCTAAACAATGCAGCATTTTGTGTGGTGTCAGTGAACAGATACCCCTGAACAATGCAGGATTTGGTGTGGTGTCAAAGAACAGACACCTCTGAACAATGCAGGATTTTTTGTAGTTTCAGGGAATAGACACCTCTGAACAATGCAGGATTTGATTTGGTATCAGTGAACAGATACCTCTGAACAATTCAGGATTTGTTGTAGTGTCAGTGAACAGATACCTCTGAACAATGCAGGATTTGGTGTAATGTCAGTGAACCGATACCTCTGAACAGTGCAGGATTTGGTGTGGTGTCAGTGAACAGATACCTCTGAACAGTGCAGGATTTGATGTGGTGTCAGTGAACAGATACCTCTGAATAATGCAGGATATGGTGTGGTGTCAGTGAACAGATAAATCTGAACAGTGCAGGATTTGGTGTGGTGTCAGTGAACAGATACATCTGAACAATGCAGGATTTGATGTAGTGTCAGTGATCAGATACCTCAGAACAATGCAGGATTTGGTGTGGTGTCAGTGAACAGATACCTCTGAACAATGCAGGATTTGGTGTGTTGTCAGTGAACAGATACCTCTGAACAATGCAGGATTTTGTGTAGTTTCAGGGAACAGATACCTCTGAACAATGCAGGATTTGGTGTGGTGTCAGTGAACAGATACCACTGAACAGTGCAGGATTTGGTGTGTTGTCAGTGCACAGATACCTCTGAACAATGTAGGATTTGGTGTGTTGTCAGTTTACAGATACCTCTGAACAATGCAGGATTTGGTGTGGTGTCAGTGAACAGATACCTCTGAACAATGCAGGATTTGGTGTGGTGTCAGTGAACAGATACCTCTGAGCAATGCAGGATTTGGTGTTGTGTCAGTGAACAGATACCTCTGAACAATGCTAGATTTGGTGTGGTGTCAGAGAACAGCTACCTCTGAACAATGCAGGATTTGGTGTTGAGTCAGTGAACAGATACCTCTAAACAATGAAGGATTTGGTGTAGTGTCAGTGAACAGATACCTCTGAACAATGCAGGATTTGGTGTGGTGTCAGTAAACAGATACCTCTGAACAATGCAGGAGTTGGTGTGGTGTCAGTGAACAGATACCTCTGAACAATGCAGGATTTGGTGTGGTGTCAGTGAACAGATACCTCTGAACAATGCAGGATTTGGTGTAGTGTCAGTGAACAGATACCTCTGAACAATGCAGGATTTGGTGTTGTGTCAGTGAACAGATACCTCTGAAGAATGCAGGATTTGGTATGGTGTCAGAGAATAGATACCTCTGAAGAATGCAGTATTTGGTGTGGTGTCAGTGAACAGATACCTCTGAACAATGCAGGATTTGGTGTGGTGTCAGTGAACAGATACCTCTGAACAATGCAGGATTTGGTGTGGTGTCAGTGAGCAGATACCTATGAATACTGCAGGATTTGGTGTGGTGTCAGTGAACAGATACCTCTGAACAATGCAGGATTTGGTGTGGTGTCAGTGAACAGATACCTCTGAACAACACAGGATTTGGTATGGTGTCAGTGAACAGATACCTCTGAACAATGCAGGATTTGGTGTGATGTCAAAGAACAGACACCTCTGAACAGTGCAGGATTTGGTGTGATGTCAGTGAACAGATACCTCTGAACAATGCAGGATTTGGTGGTGTCAGTGAACAGATACCTCTGAACAGTGGAGGATTTGATGTGGTGTCAGTGAACAGATACCTCTGAATAATGCAGGATATAATGTGGTGTCAGGGAACAGATAAATCTGAACAGTGCAGGATTTGGTGTGGTGTCAGTGAACAGATACATCTGAACAATGCATGATTTCCTGTTATGTCAGTGAACAGATACCTCTGAACAATGTAGGATTTGGTGTACTGTCAGTGAACAGATACCTCTGAACGATGCAGGATTTGGTGTGTTGTCAGTGAACAGATACCTCTGAACAATGCAGGATTTGGTGTGATGTCAGTGAACAGATACCTCTGAACAATGCAGGATTTTGTGTAGTTTCAGGGAACTGATACCTCTGAACAATGCAGGATTTGGTGTGGTGTCAGTGAACAGATACCTCTGAACAATGCAGGATTTGATGTTTCAGTGAATAGATACCTCTGAACAATGCAGGATTTGGTGTGGTATCAGTGAACAAATGCACCTGAACAATGCAGGATTTGGTGTGGTGTCAGTGAACATATACTTCAGAACAATGCAGTATTTGGTGTAGTTTCAGAAAAAAGATACATCTGAACAATGAAGGATCTGGTATGGTGTCAGTGGACAGACACCTCTGAACAATGCAGGATTTTGTGTTGTGTCAGTGATTAGATAGATCTGAACAATGCAGGATTTGGTGTGGTGTCAGTGAACAGATACCTCTGAACAATGCAGGATTTCGTGTTGTGTCAGTGATTAGATAGATCTGAACAATGCAGGATTTGGTGTGGTGTCAGTGAACAGATATATGAGAACAATGCAGTATTTGGTGTTGTGTCAGTGAACAGATACATCTAAACAATGCATGATTTGGTGTGGTGTCAGTGAACAGATACATCTGAACAATGCAGGATTTGGTGTGGTGTCAGTGAATAGATACCTCTGAACAATGCAGGATTTGTTTTGGCGTCAGTGAACCGACACCTCTGAACAGTACAGGATTTGATGTGGTGTCAGTAAACAGATACCCCTGAATACTGCAGGATTTGGTGTGGTGTCAGTGAACAGATACCCCTGAACAATGCAGGATTTGGTGTGGTGTTAGAGAAAAGACACCTACGAACAATGCAGGATTTGGTGTGGTGTCAGTGAACAGATATCCCTGAACAATGCAGGATTTGGTGTGATGTCAAAGAACAGACACCTCTGAACAGTGCAGGATTTGGTGTGGTGTCAGTGAACAGATACCTCTGAACAATGCAGGATTTGGTGTGGTGTCAGTGAACAGATACCTCTGAACAATGCAGGATTTGGTGTGGTGTCAGTGAACAGATACCTCTGAATAATGCAGAATTTGGTGTTGTGTCAGTGAACAGATACCTCTAAACAATGCAGGATTTGGTGTGGTGTCAGTGAACAGATACCTCTGAACAACACAGGATTTGGTATGGTGTCAGTGAACAGATACCTCTGAACAATACAGGATTTTGTCTGGTGCCAGTGAACAGATACCTCTGAACAACACAGGATTTGGTATGGTGTCAGTGAACAGATACCTCTGAACAATGCAGGATTTGGTGTGGTGTCAGTGAACAGATACCTCTGAACAATGCAGGATTTGGTGTAGTGTCAGTGAACAGATACCTCTGAACAATGCAGGATTTGGTGTGGTGTCAGAGAACAGACAACTCTAAATAATTCAGGATTTGATGTTGTGTCAGTGAACAGATACGTCTGAAGAATGCAGTATTTGGGGTGGTGTTAGTGAACAGACACCTCTGAACAGTCCAGGATTTGGTGTGGTGTCAGTGAACAGATACCTATGAATAATGCAGGATTTGGTGTGGTGTCAGTGAACAGATACCTCTGAAGAATGCAGGATTTGGTATGGTGTCAGAGAATAGCTAACTCTGAAGAATGCAGTATTTGGTGTGGTGTCAGTGAACAGATACCTCTGAACAATGCAGGATTTGGTGTGGTGTCAGTGAAAAGATACCTATGAACAATGCAGGATTTGGTGTGGTGTCAGTGAACAGATACCTCTGAACAATGCAGGATTTGGTGTGTTGTCAGTGAACAGATACCTCTGAACAATGCAGGATTTGGTGTGGTGTCAGTGAACAGATACCTCTCAATAATGAAGGGTTTGGTGTGGTGTCAGTGAACATATACTTCAGAACAATGCAGTATTTGGTGTGTTGTCAGTGAAGAGATACATCTAAACAATGTTTGATTTGGTGTGATGTCACGGAACAGACACCTCTGAACAGTGCAGGATTTGGTATGGTGTCAGTGGACAGATACCCATGAACAACGCAGGATTTGGTCTGGTATCAGTGATTAGATACATCTGAACAATGCAGGATTTGGTGTGGTGTCAGTGAACAGATACCTCTGAACAATGCAGGATTTGGTGTGGTGTCAGTGAACAGATACCTCTGAACAATACAGGATTTGGTGTGGTGTCAGTGAATAGATACCTCTGAACAATGCAGGATTTGGTGTAATGTCAGTGAACCGATACCTCTGAATAATGCAGGATTTGGTGTTGTGTCAGTGAACAGATACCTCTAAACAATGCAGGATTTGGTGTGGTGTCAGTGAACAGATACCTCTGAACAACAGAGGATATGGTATGGTGTCAGTGAACAGATACCTCTGAACAATGCAGGATTTGGTGTGGTGACAGAGAACAGATACCTCTGAACAATGTAGGATTTGGTGTGGTGTCAGTGAAGAGATACCTCTGAACAATGCAGGTTTTGGTGGTGTTATGAACAGATACTTCTGAACAATGCAGGATGTGGTGTGTTGTCATTGAAAAGTTACCTCTAAACAATGCAGGATTTGGTGTGGTGTCAGTGAACAGATACCTCTGAACAGTGCAGGATTTGGTGTGGTGTCAGTGAACAGATACCTCTGAACAATGCAGGATTTGGTGTAGTGTCAGGGAAAAGATACCTCTGAACAATGTAGGATTTGGTGTAGTGTCAGTGAACAGATACCTCTGAACAATGCAGGATTTGGTGTGGTGTCAGTGAACAGATACCTCTGAACAATGCAGGATTTGATGTGGTGTCAGTGAACAGATACCTCTGAACAATGTAGGATTTGGTGTAGTGTTAGTAAATAGATACCCCTGAACAGTGCAGGATTTGGTGTGGTATCGGTGAACAGATACCTCTGAAAAATACAGGATTTGGTATGATAACAGTGAACAGATACCTCTGAACAATGCTAGATTTGGTGTGGTGTCAGAGAACAGCTACCTCTGAACAATGCAGGATTTGGTGTTGAGTCAGTGAACAGATACCTCTAAACAATGAAGGATTTGGTGTAGTGTCTGTGAACAGATTCCTCTGAACAGTGCAGGATTTAGTGTGATGCCAGTGAACAGATAACCCTGAACAATGCAGGGTTTTGTGTGGTGTAAGTGAGTAGATAACTCTGAACAATGCAGGATTTGGTGTGGTGTCAGTGAACAGATACCTCTGAACAATGCAGGATTTGGTGTGGTGTCAGTGAACAGATACCTCTGAACAATGCAGGCTTTGGTATGGTGTCAGTGAACAGATACCTCTGAACAATGCAGGATTTGGTGTGGTGTCAGTAAACAGATACCTCTGAACAATGCAGGATTTGGTGTGGTGTCAGTGAACAGATACCTCTGAACAGTGCAGGATTTGGTGTGGTGTCAGTGAACAGATACCTCTGAACAATGCAGGATTTGGTGTGATGTCAGTGAACAGATACCTCTGAACAATGCAGGATTTGGTGTGGTGTCAGTGAACAGATACCTCTGAACAATGCAGGATTTGGTGTGGTGTCAGTGAACAGATACCTCTGAACAATGCAGGATTTGGTGTAGTGTCAGTGAACAGATACCTCTGAACAATGCAGGATTTGGTGTGGTGTCAGTGAACAGATACCTCTGAATAATGCAGGATTTAGTGTGGTGTCAGTGAACAGATACCTCTGAACAGTGCAGGATTTGGTGTAGTGTCAGTGAACAGATACCTCTGAACAATGCAGGATTTGATGTGGTGTCAGTGAACAGATACCTCTGAACAATGTAGGATTTGGTATGGTGTCAGAGAATAGATACCTCTGAAGAATGCAGTATTTGGTGTGGTGTCATTGAACAGATACCTCTGAAGAATGCAGTATTTGGTGTGGTGTCAGTCAACAGATACCTCTGACTAATGCAGGATTTGGTGTGGTATCAGTGAACAGATACCTCTGAACAATGCAGGATTTGGTGTTGTGTCAGGGAAGAGATACCTCTGAACAATGCAGGATTTGGTGTGTTGTCAGTGAACAGATACCTCTGAACAATGCAGGATTTGTTTTGTCTGTGAACAGATACCTCTGAACAATGTAGGATTTGGTGTGGGGTCAGGGAACATATACCACTGAGCAATGCAGGATTTGATGTTTCAGTGAACAGATACCTCTGAACAGTGCAGGATTTGATGTAGTGTCAGTGAACAGATACCTCTGAACAATGCAGGATTTGGTGTGGTGTCAGTGAACAGATACCTCTGAACAATGCAGGATTTGGTGTGGTGTCAGTGAACAGATACCTCTGAACAATGCAGGATTTGATGTAGTGTCAGTTATCAGATACCTCTGAACAATGCAGGATTTGGTGTGTTGTCAGTGAACAGATAACTCTGAACAATGCAGGATTTTGTGTAGTTTCAGAGAACAGATACCTCTGAACAATGCAGGAGTTGGTGTGGTGTCAGTGAACAAATACCTCTATACAATGCAGGATTTGGTGTGGTGTCAGTGAACAGATACCTCAGAAAAATGCAGGATTTGGTGTGACGTCAGGGAACAGATACCCCTGAAGAATGCAGGAGTTGGTGTGGTGTCAGTGAACAGATACCTCTGAACAGTACAGGATTTGATGAGTTGTCAGTGAACAATTACCTCTGAATAATGAAGGATTTGGTGTGGTGTCAGTGAACAGATACCTCTGAACAATGCAGGATTTGGTGTGGTGCCAGTGAACATATGCCACTGAGCAATGCAGGATTTGGTTTTGTGTCAGGGAACAGATACCTCTGAACAATGCAGGATTTGGTGTGGTGTCAGTGAACAGCTAAATCTGAACAGTGCAGGATTTGGTATGGTGTCAGTGAACAGATACCTCTGAACAGTGCAGGATTTGGTGTGGTGTCAGTGAACAGATACCCCTGAACAATGCAGGATTTGGTGTGGTGTCAGTGAACAGATACCTCTAAACAATGCATGATTTGGTGTTGTGTCAGTGAACAGATACCTCTAAACAATGCAGGATTTGGTGTGGTGTCAGTGAACAGATACCTCTGAACAACACAGGATTTGGTATGGTGTCAGTGAACAGATACCTCTGAACAATGCAGGATTTGGTGTGGTGTCAGAGAACAGACACCTCTGAATAATGCAGGATTTGGTGTGGTGTCAGTGAACAGATACCTCTGAATAATGCAGTGTTTGATGTAGTGTCAGGGAATAGATACCTCTGACAATGCAGGATTTGGTGTGATGTCAGTGAAAAGATACCTATGAACAGTGCAGGATTTGGTGGTGTCAGTGAACAGATACCTCTGAACAATGCAGGATTTGGTGTGATGTCAGTAAACAGATACCTCTGAACAGTGCAGGATTTGGTTTGATGTCAGTGAACAGATACCTCTGAACAATGCAGGATTTGGTGTGGTGTCAGTGAACAGATACCTCTGAACAATGCAGGATTTGGTGTGTTGTCAGTGAACAGATACCTCTGAACAATGCAGGATTTGGTGTGGTGTCAGTGAACAGATACCTCTAAGCAATGTAGGATTTGGTGTGGTGTCAGTGAACAGAGACCCCTGAACAATGCAGAATTTGGTGTAATGTCAGTGAACAGATAACTCTGAACAATGCAGGATTTGTTGTGATGTCAGTGAATAGATACCTCTGAACAATGCAGGATTTGGTGTGATGCCAGTGAACAGATACCTCTGAACAATGTAGGATTTGGTATAGTGTCAGTGAACAGTTACCTCTGAACAATGCAGGATTTGGTGTGGTGTCAGTGAACAGATACCTCTGAACAATGCAGGATTTGGTGTGGTGTCAGTGAACAGATACCTCTGAACAATGCAGGATTTGGTGTGGTGTCAGAAAACAGCTACCTCTGAACAATGCAGGATTTGGTGTTGTCTCAGTGAACAGCTATCTCTGAACATTGCAGGCTTTGGTCTAGTGTCAGTGATCAGATACCTCTGAACAACACAGGATTTGGTATGGTGTCAGTGAACAGATAACTCTGAACAATGCAGGATTCGGTGTGGTGTCAGTGAACAGATACCTCTGAACAATGCAGGATTTGGTGTGGTGTCAGTAAACAGATACCTCTGAACAATGCAGGAGTTGGTGTGGTGTCAGTGAACAGCAGGATTTGGTGTGGTGTCAGTGAACAGATACCTCTGAATAATGCAGGATTTAGTGTGCTGTCAGTGAACAGATACCTCTGAACAATGCAGGATGTGGTGTGTTGTCAGTGAACAGATACCTTTAAACAAGTAGGATTTGGTGTGGTGTCAGTGAACAGATACCTCTGAACAATGCAGGATTTGATGTGGTGTCAGTGAACAGATACCTCTGAACAATGCAGGATTTGGTGTGATGTCAGTGAACAGATACCTCTGAACAATGCAGGATTTGGTGTGGTGTCAGTGAACAGATACCCCTGAACAATGCAGGATTTGGTGTGGTGTCAGTGAACAGACACCTACGAACAATGCATGATTTGGTGTGGTGTCAGTGAACAGATACCCCTGAACAATGCAGGATTTGGTGTGGTGTTAGAGAAAAGACACCTACGAACAATGCAGGATTTGGTGTGGTGTCAGTGAACAGATATCCCTGAACAGTGCAGGATTTGGTGTGATGTCAAAGAACAGACACCTCTGAACAGTGCAGGATTTGGTGTGGTGTCAGTGAACAGATACATCTGAACAATGCAGGATTTGGTGTGGTGTCAGTGAACAGATACCTCTGAATAATGCAGGATTTGGTGTAGTGTCAGGGAACAGATACCTCTGAACAATGCAGGATTTGGTGTAATGTCAGTGACCAGATACCTCTGAACAGTGCAGGATTTGGTGTGGTGTCAGTGAACAGATACCTCTGAACAATGCAGGATTTGGTGTGGTGTCAGTGAACAGATACCTCTGAACAATGCAGGATTTGGTGTGGTGTCAGTGAACAGATACTTCTGAACAATGCAGGATTTGGTGTGGTGTCAGTGAATAGATACCTCTGAACAATGCAGGATTTGGTGTGGTGTCAGTGAACAGATACCTCTGAACGATGCAGGATTTGGTGTGTTGTCAGTGAACAGATACCTCTGAACAATGCAGGATTTTGTGTAGTTTCAGGGAACAGATACCTCTGAACAATGCAGGATTTGGTGTGGTGTCAGTGAACAGATACCTCTGAACAATGCAGGATTTGGTGTACTGTCAGTGAACAGATACCTCTGAACGATGCAGGATTTGGTGTGTTGTCAGTGAACAGATACCTCTGAACAATGCAGGATTTGGTGTGGTGTCAGTGAACAGATACCTCTGAACAATGCAGGATTTGATGTTTCAGTGAATAGATACCTCTGAACAATGCAGGATTTGGTGTGATGCCAGTGAACAGATACCTCTGAACAATGTAGGATTTGGTATAGTGTCAGTGAACAGTTACCTCTGAACAATGCAGGATTTGGTGTGGTGTCAGTGAATAGATACCCTTGAACAATGCAACATTTGGTGTGGTGTCAGTGAATAGATACCTCTGAACAATGCAGGATATGGGGTGATGTCAGTGAACAGATACCTCTAAACAATGCAAGATTTGGTGTGGTGTCAGGGAACAGATATCCTTCAACAGTGCTGGATTTGGTGTGATATCAGTGAACAGATACCTCTGAACATAACAGGACTTAGTGTGGTGTCAGTGTGGTGTTAGCTTTGGCCGGCTAACAACTTGCTATATTCCACTGGATGTATAAGAGAATTTAAGTACCTTTATCTGCTTTTTTTTTCAAAAAAATACAGTATTTAAATTGATTTTAACTGTGTGAGAAGGAATATTTTGCTGAACTGAAGTTTTCACTCTGCTCTGCAGTTTGTCCCACCCACCCTCCCTGTTTTTGTTTTGGTGTTAATCTTAGTGGCCTTGCAGCTGCCCGCCCCTCTTGTAAATTTGTGTTTGGATACTCCTTCTGGGCCCATCTCATTTGCTCTCTCAACTGAGTGCAGTGAGATCATATTCTGATTTCAGGCACTCCTACTGTGTACAAAGAGAGCATCTGGGAAACAGAAGAAAAAAAAAACAAAAAAAAAAAACAAACAAAAAAAAAATTTAAGCTTGTTTCCTGCCTTTCCTGTTTAGTGGTATAGACTATTTGTAGGCTTGTGAGCCCCAGGCCCTTCTGTGTTGG
>NC_056726.1:1506247671-1506400171 GCF_019279795.1 Protopterus annectens
CAGTAAACAGATACCCCTGAACAATTCAAAATTTGGTGTGGTGTCAGGGAACAGATACCTTTGAACAGTGCTGGATTTGGAGTGTTGTCAGTGAACAGATACCTCTGAACAATGCAGGATTTGGTGTGATGTCAGTGAACAGATACCCTGAACAATGCAGGATTTGGTGTAATGTCAGTGAACAGTTAACTCTGCACAAAGCATGATTTGGTGTGGTGGCACTGAACAGATACCTATGAACAATGTAGGATTTGGTGTGGTATCAGTGAACAGATACCTCTGAACATAACAGGACTTAGTGTGGTGTCAGTGAACACATACCTCTAAATAATGCAGGATTTGGTGTCATGTCACGGAACAGACGCCTATGAACAGTGCCAGATTTGATGTAGTGTCAGTAAAGAGATACCTCTGAACAATGCAGGATTTAGTGTTGTGTCAGTGAACAGATACCTCTGAACATGGTAGGATTTAGTCTAGTGTCAGTGATACCTCTGAACAATGCAGGATTTGGTGAGGTGTCAGTGAACATATACCTCTGAACAATGCAGGATTTGGTGTGGTGTCAGTGAACAGATACCTCTGAACAATGCAGGATTTGGTGTTGTGTCAGCGAACAGATCCACTGGAACAATGCAGGATTTGGTGTAGTGTCAGTGAACAGATACTTCTGAACAATGCAGGATTTGGTGTAGTATCAGTGAATAGATACCTCTAAATAATGCAGGATTTGGTGTGTTTTCAGTGAACAGATACCTCTGAACAATGCAGGATTTGGTGAGGTGTCATTGAACAGATACCTCTTATTAATGCATTATTTGGTGTGATGTCAGTGAACAGATACCTCTGAACAATGTAGGATTTGCTGTTGTGTCAGAGAACAGATCCATTGGAACAGTGCAGGATTTGGTGTAGTGTCAGTGAACAGATACCTCTGAACAATGCATGATTTGGTATGGTGTCAGTGAACAGTTACCTCTGAACAATGCAGGATTTGATGTGGTCTGAGTGAATAGATACCCTTGAACAATGCAAGATTTGGTGTGGTGTCAGTGAACAGATACCCTTGAACAGTGCTAGATTTGCTGTGATGTCAGTGAATAGATACCTCTGAACAATGCAGGAGTTGGTGTGATGTCAGTGAAGAAATACCCTGAACAATGCAGGATTTGGTGTGGTGTCAGTTAGCAGATACCTCTGCACAATGCATGATTTGGTGTGGTATCAGTGAACAGATACCCTTGAACAATGAAGGATTTGGTGTGGTGTCAGTGAACAGATACCTCAGAACAATGCAGGATTTGGTGTGGTGTCAGTGAACAGATACCTCTGAACAACGCAGGATTTGGTGTAGTGTCAGGGAAAAGATACCTCTGAACAGTGCAGGATTTCGTGTTGTATCAGTGAACAGATACCTCTGAGCAATGCTAGATTTGGTGTGTTATCAGTATACAGATACCTTTGAACTATGCACAGTTTGCTGTAGTGTTAGTGAACAGATACACCTGAACAATGCAAGATTTGGTGTGGTATCAGTGAACAGATACCTCTGAAAAATGCAGGATTTGGTGTGATATCAGTGAACAGATACCTCTGAAAAATGATGGATTTGGTGTGGTGTCAGAGAACAGATACCTCTGAACAATGCAGGGTTTAGTCTAGTGTCAGTGATACCTCTGAACAATGTAAGATTTGGTGTAGTGTCTGTGAACAGATTCCTCTGAACAGTGCAGGATTTAGAGTGATGTCAGGGAACAGACACCTCTGAAAATTGTAGGATTTGATGTAGTGTCAGTGAACAGATACATCTGAACAATGCAGGCTTTAGTGTTGTCTCAGTGAACAGATACCTCTGAACAATGCAGGATTTAGTCTAGTGTCAGTGATCAGATACCTCTGAACAATGCAGGATTTGGTGTGGTGTCAGTGAACAGATACCTCTGAACAATGCAGGATTTGGTGTGGTGTCAGTGAACAGATACCTCTGAACAGTGCAGGATTTGGTGTAATGTCAGTGAACTGATACCTCTGAATAATGCAGGATTTGGTGTAGTATCAGTGAACAGATTCCTCTGAACAATGCAGGATTTGATGTGGTGTCAGTGAACTGATACCCCTGTACAATGCAGAATCTGGTGTGGTGTTAGTGAACAGACACCTCTGAACAATGCAGGATTTGATGTGGTGTCAGTGAACCGATACCACTGAAAAATGCAGGATTTAGTGTAATGTCAGTGAAGAGATACCTCTGAACATTGCAGGATGTGGTGTGGTGTCAGTGAACAGATACCTCTGAATAATGCAGAATTTGGTGTACTGTCAGTGAACAGATAACTCTGAATAGTGCAGGATTTGGTGTGGTGTCAGTTGAACAGATACATCTGAACAATGCAGGATTTGGTGTGATGTCAGTGAACAGATACCTCTGAACAGTGCAGGATTTGGTGTGGTGTTAGTGAACAGACATCTCTGAACAATGCAGGATTTGATGTGGTGTCAGTGAACAGATACCTCTGAACAATGTAGGATTTGGTGTAGTGTCAGTGAACAGATACCTCTGAACAATGCAGGATTTGGTGTGGTGTCAGTGAACAGATACCTCTGAACAATGCAGGATTTGGTGTGGTGTCAGTGAACAGATACCTCTGAACAATGCAGGATTTGGTGTGGTGTCAGTGAACAGATACCTCTGAACAATGCAGGATTTGGTGTTGTGTCAGTGAACAGATACCTCTGAACAATGCAGGATTTGGTGTGGTGTCAGTGAACAGATACCTCTGAACAATGCAGGATTTGGTGTGGTGTCAGTGAACAGATACCTCTGAACAATGCAGGATTTGGTGTGTTTTCAGTGAACAGATACCTCTGAACAATGCAGGATTTGGTGAGGTGTCATTGAACAGATACCTCTTATTAATGCATTATTTGGTGTGATGTCAGTGAACAGATACCTCTGAACAATGTAGGATTTGCTGTTGTGTCAGAGAACAGATCCATTGGAACAGTGCAGGATTTGGTGTAGTGTCAGTGAACAGATACCTCTGAACAATGCATGATTTGGTATGGTGTCAGTGAACAGTTACCTCTGAACAATGCAGGATTTGATGTGGTCTGAGTGAATAGATACCCTTGAACAATGCAAGATTTGGTGTGGTGTCAGTGAACAGATACCCTTGAACAGTGCTAGATTTGCTGTGATGTCAGTGAATAGATACCTCTGAACAATGCAGGAGTTGGTGTGATGTCAGTGAAGAAATACCCTGAACAATGCAGGATTTGGTGTGGTGTCAGTTAGCAGATACCTCTGCACAATGCATGATTTGGTGTGGTATCAGTGAACAGATACCCTTGAACAATGCAGGATTTGGTGTGGTGTCAGTGAACAGATACCTATGAACAATGTAGGATTTGGTGTGGTATCAGTGAACAGATACCTCTGAACATTACAATACTTAGTGTGGTGTCAGAGAACACATACCTCTAAATAGTGCAGGATTTGGTGTGGTGTCAGTGAACAGATACCTCTGCACAGTGCAGGATTTGGTGTGGTGTCAGTGAAAAGATACCTCTGAACAGTGCAGGATTTGGTGTGATGTCACGGAGCAGACACCTATGAACAGTGCAGGATTTGATGTAGTGTCAGTGAACAGATACAGCTGAACAATGCAGGATTTAGTCTAGTGTCAGCAAAAAGATACCTCTGAACAATGCAGGATTTGGTGTTGAGACAGTGAACCCATACCTCTAAACAATGCAGGATTTGGTGTAGTGTCAGTGAACAGATACCTCTGAACAGTGCAGGATTTCGTGTTGTATCAGTGAACAGATACCTCTGAGCAATGCAGGATTTGGTGTGTTATCAGTATACAGATACCTTTGAACTATGCACAGTTTGCTGTAGTGTTAGTGAACAGATACACCTGAACAATGCAAGATTTGGTGTGGTATCATTGAACAGATACCTCTGAAAAATGCAGGATTTGGTGTGATATCAGAGAACAGATACCTCTGAACAATGCAGGATTTGGTGTTGAGTCAGTGAACAGATACCTCAAAACAATGCAGGATTTGGTGTAGTGTCTGTGAACAGATTCCTCTGAACAGTGCAGGATTTAGAGTGATGTCAGGGAACAGAGACCTCTGAAAATTGTAGGAATTGTTGTAGTGTCAGTGAACAGATACATCTGAACAATGCAGGCTTTAGTGTTGTCTCAGTGAACAGATACCTCTGAACAATGCAGGATTTAGTCTAGTGTTGTGATCAGATACCTCTGAACAATGCTAGATTTGGTGTGGTGTCAGTCAACAGATACCTCTGAACAATGTAGGATTTGGTGTGGTGTCAGTGAACAGATACCTCTGAACAGTGCAGGATTTGGTGCAATGTCAGTGATAAGAACCTCTGAATAATGAAGGATTTGGTGTGGTATCAGTGAACAGATACCGCTGAACAATGAGAGATTTGGTGTGTTGTCAGTGAACAGATACCTCTGAACAATGTAGGATTTGGTGTGTTGTCAGTTTACAGATACCTCTGAATAAGGAAGGATTTGGTGTTGTGTCAGTGAACAGATACCTCTGAACAATGCAGGATTTGGTGTGATGTCAGTGAACAGATACCCTGAACAATTCAGGATTTGGTGTGGTGTCAATGAACAGATACCTCTGCACAATGCATGATTTGGTGTGGTTGCAGTGAACAGGTAACCCAGAATAATGCAGGATTTGGTGTGGTGTCAGTGAGCAGATACCTATGAACAATGTTGGATTTGGTGTGGTGTCAGTGAACAGATACCTCTAAACAGTACAGGATTTAGTGTGGTGTCAGTGAACAGATACCTCTAAATAATGCAGGATTTTGTGTGGTGGCAGTGAAAAGATACCTCTGAACAATGCAGGATTTGGTGTGGTGTAAGTGAAAAGATACCTCTGAACAGTGCATGATTTGGTGTGATGTCACGGAGCAGACACCTATGAACAATGCCGGATTTGATGTAGTGTCAGTAAACAGATACATCTGAACAATGCAGGATTTAGTGTTGTGTCAGTGAACAGATTCCTCTGAACAATGCAGGGTTTAGTCTAGTGTCAGTGATACCTCTGAACAATGTAAGATTTGGTGTGGTGTCAGTGAACAGATACCTCTGAACAAAGCAGGATTTGGTGTGGTGTCAGTGAACAGATACATCTGACCAATGCAGGATTTGGTGTTGTGTCAGAGAACAGATCCATTGCAACAGTGCAGGATTTGGTGTAATGTCAGTGAACTGATACCTCTGAATAATGCAGGATTTGGTGTAGTATCAGTGAATACATACCTCTAAATAATGCAGGATTTGGTGTGTTGTCAGTGAACATATACCTGTGAACAATGCAAGATTTGGTGAAGTGTCATTGAACAGATACCTCTTAATAATGTAGTATTTGGTGTGATGTCAGTGAACAGATTCATCTGAACAATGCAGGATTTGCTGTTATATCAGACAACAGATCCATTGGAACAGTGCAGGATTTGGTGTATTGTCAGTAAACAGATACCTCTGAAAAATGCAGGATTTGGTGTGGTGTCAGTGAACAGATTCTTCTGTACAATGCATGATTTGCTGTGATGTCAGGGAATAGATACTTCTGAACAATGCAGGATTTTGTGTGGTTTCAGTGAACAAATACGTCTGACAATGCAGGATGTGGTGTGGTGTCAGTGAAGAGATACATCTGAACAATGCAGGATTTGGTGTAGTGTCAGTGAACAAATACCTCTGACAATGCAGGATGCGGTGTGGTGTCAGTGAAGAGATACATCTGAACAATCAATTACTACAGCTTCTTGTGCTGAGGTCACTTCCACCAAAGACAGGTAGGCTGCTCAAGGCTCCCCACTCCCACTGGTGAGCAAAGAAACTTTCTTCTATCTAAGTAAGGTAATAGGCAACACAGGAACTACACCACAGCCCAGAATACAGCAATGCCTTTATACTGGTCTAAACTAGTCGAGAAAGGTGGGAAAACAAGGATTTTTTTTTTGTTTTTTTGTAGAAATGCACAGAAAATGCAGAGACAGTGATAAATTAGTTACACAGGCTAGCACACTTTAGTGGGCAGCCTCCACAGTTAAATTAAACAAACAAACAAGCAAACTTACGATTAAATTCGACTAAATGTAACTTTAAGTGCAGATTTAAAAATAAATGCAGTAATCAGAAAAAAAAACAATTCAGGCTAGTTTAAAGTAAGCAAAGAAGCTATTTCCAGTGGAAAAAAGCAAATATACTTAAATCCAGAAGGTAGTCGCTTTTTCGAGTTCCTTGCTGCTAGGACCACTCTGTAAATCCACGTGGAGCTTGTCTGAGCACTATAGCCAGAAAAAAATGCCCAGAAGCGGATTTTAAGCAGTGAACTACAAAAGAGCTAGGAATGGTCCCAAACAACCAATTACTACAGCTTCTTGTGCTGAGGTCACTTCCCCCAAGGACAGGTAGGCTGCTCAAGGCTCCCTACTCCCACTGATGAGCAAAGAAACTTCCTTCTATGCAAGTAAGGTAATGGACAACACAGGAACTACACCACAGCCCAGAATACAGCAATGCCTGTATACTGGTCTAAACTAGTCGAGAAAGGCGGGAAAACAAGGATTATTTTTTTGTTTTTTTTGTAGAAATACACAGAAAATGCAGAGACAGTGATAAATTAGTTACACAGGCTAGCAGACTTTAGTGGGTAGCCTCCACAGTTAAATTAAACAAACAAACAAGCAAACTTTCGATTAAATTCGACTAAATGTAACTTTAAGTGCAAATTTAAGAATAAATGCAGTAATCAGAAAAAAAACTGTTCAGGCTAGTTTAAAGTAAGCAACAGACGCTATTTCCATTGAAAAAAAAGCAAATATACTTAAATCCAGAAGGTAGTCGCTTGTTTGAGTTCCTTGCTGCTAGGACCACTCTGTAAACCCACGTGGAGCTTGTCTGAGCAGTATATTTACATCCTTCAGAACATTTCTAACATACTGTGTCTGGGTCACATTATCATCACATTCCTATATTTACATCCTTCAGAACATTTCTAACATACTGTGTCTGGGTCACATTATCATCACATTCCTGTAGCTACATCCTTCAGAACATTTCTAACATACTGTGTCTGGGTCACATTATCATCACATTCCTACAGCTACATCCTTCAGAACATTTCTAACATACTGTGTCTGGGTCACATTATCATCACATTCCTACAGCTACATCCTTCAGAACATTTCTAACATACTGTGTCTGGGTCACATTATCATCACATTCCTACAGCTACATCCTTCAGAACATTTCTAACATACTGTGTCTGGGTCACATTATCATCACATTCCTACAGCTACATCCTTCAGAACATTTCTAACATACTGTGTCTGGGTCACATTATCATCACATTCCTGTAGCTACATCCTTCAGAACATTTCTAACATACTGTGTCTGGGTCACATTATCATCACATTCCTACAGCTACATCCTTCAGAACATTTCTAACATACTGTGTCTGGGTCACATTATCATCACATTCCTACAGCTACATCCTTCAGAACATTTCTAACATACTGTGTCTGGGTCACATTATCATCACATTCCTGTAGCTACATCCTTCAGAACATTTCTAACATACTGTGTCTGGGTCACATTATCATCACATTCCTACAGCTACATCCTTCAGAACATTTCTAACATACTGTGTCTGGGTCACATTATCATCACATTCCTACAGCTACATCCTTCAGAACATTTCTAACATACTGTGTCTGGGTCACATTATCATCACATTCCTGTAGCTACATCCTTCAGAACATTTCTAACATACTGTGTCTGGGTCACATTATCATCACATTCCTACAGCTACATCCTTCAGAACATTTCTAACATACTGTGTCTGGGTCACATTATCATCACATTCCTACAGCTACATCCTTCAGAACATTTCTAACATACTGTGTCTGGGTCACATTATCATCACATTCCTGTAGCTACATCCTTCAGAACATTTCTAACATACTGTGTCTGGGTCACATTATCATCACATTCCTGTAGCTACATCCTTCAGAACATTTCTAACATACTGTGTCTGGGTCACATTATCATCACATTCCTACAGCTACATCCTTCAGAACATTTCTAACATACTGTGTCTGGGTCACATTATCATCACATTCCTACAGCTACATCCTTCAGAACATTTCTAACATACTGTGTCTGGGTCACATTATCATCACATTCCTACAGCTACATCCTTCAGAACATTTCTAACATACTGTGTCTGGGTCACATTATCATCACATTCCTACAGCTACATCCTTCAGAACATTTCTAACATACTGTGTCTGGGTCACATTATCATCACATTCCTACAGCTACATCCTTCAGAACATTTCTAACATACTGTGTCTGGGTCACATTATCATCACATTCCTGTAGCTACATCCTTCAGAACATTTCTAACATACTGTGTCTGGGTCACATTATCATCACATTCCTACAGCTACATCCTTCAGAACATTTCTAACATACTGTGTCTGGGTCACATTATCATCACATTCCTACAGCTACATCCTTCAGAACATTTCTAACATACTGTGTCTGGGTCACATTATCATCACATTCCTACAGCTACATCCTTCAGAACATTTCTAACATACTGTGTCTGGGTCACATTATCATCACATTCCTGTAGCTACATCCTTCAGAACATTTCTAACATACTGTGTCTGGGTCACATTATCATCACATTCCTACAGCTACATCCTTCAGAACATTTCTAACATACTGTGTCTGGGTCACATTATCATCACATTCCTACAGCTACATCCTTCAGAACATTTCTAACATACTGTGTCTGGGTCACATTATCATCACATTCCTACAGCTACATCCTTCAGAACATTTCTAACATACTGTGTCTGGGTCACATTATCATCACATTCCTGTAGCTACATCCTTCAGAACATTTCTAACATACTGTGTCTGGGTCACATTATCATCACATTCCTACAGCTACATCCTTCAGAACATTTCTAACATACTGTGTCTGGGTCACATTATCATCACATTCCTACAGCTACATCCTTCAGAACATTTCTAACATACTGTGTCTGGGTCACATTATCATCACATTCCTACAGCTACATCCTTCAGAACATTTCTAACATACTGTGTCTGGGTCACATTATCATCACATTCCTACAGCTACATCCTTCAGAACATTTCTAACATACTGTGTCTGGGTCACATTATCATCACATTCCTACAGCTACATCCTTCAGAACATTTCTAACATACTGTGTCTGGGTCACATTATCATCACATTCCTACAGCTACATCCTTCAGAACATTTCTAACATACTGTGTCTGGGTCACATTATCATCACATTCCTACAGCTACATCCTTCAGAACATTTCTAACATACTGTGTCTGGGTCACATTATCATCACATTCCTGTAGCTACATCCTTCAGAACATTTCTAACATACTGTGTCTGGGTCACATTATCATCACATTCCTACAGCTACATCCTTCAGAACATTTCTAACATACTGTGTCTGGGTCACATTATCATCACATTCCTACAGCTACATCCTTCAGAACATTTCTAACATACTGTGTCTGGGTCACATTATCATCACATTCCTACAGCTACATCCTTCAGAACATTTCTAACATACTGTGTCTGGGTCACATTATCATCACATTCCTGTAGCTACATCCTTCAGAACATTTCTAACATACTGTGTCTGGGTCACATTATCATCACATTCCTACAGCTACATCCTTCAGAACATTTCTAACATACTGTGTCTGGGTCACATTATCATCACATTCCTGTAGCTACATCCTTCAGAACATTTCTAACATACTGTGTCTGGGTCACATTATCATCACATTCCTACAGCTACATCCTTCAGAACATTTCTAACATACTGTGTCTGGGTCACATTATCATCACATTCCTACAGCTACATCCTTCAGAACATTTCTAACATACTGTGTCTGGGTCACATTATCATCACATTCCTACAGCTACATCCTTCAGAACATTTCTAACATACTGTGTCTGGGTCACATTATCATCACATTCCTACAGCTACATCCTTCAGAACATTTCTAACATACTGTGTCTGGGTCACATTATCATCACATTCCTACAGCTACATCCTTCAGAACATTTCTAACATACTGTGTCTGGGTCACATTATCATCACATTCCTGTAGCTACATCCTTCAGAACATTTCTAACATACTGTGTCTGGGTCACATTATCATCACATTCCTGTAGCTACATCCTTCAGAACATTTCTAACATACTGTGTCTGGGTCACATTATCATCACATTCCTACAGCTACATCCTTCAGAACATTTCTAACATACTGTGTCTGGGTCACATTATCATCACATTCCTACAGCTACATCCTTCAGAACATTTCTAACATACTGTGTCTGGGTCACATTATCATCACATTCCTGTAGCTACATCCTTCAGAACATTTCTAACATACTGTGTCTGGGTCACATTATCATCACATTCCTGTAGCTACATCCTTCAGAACATTTCTAACATACTGTGTCTGGGTCACATTATCATCACATTCCTACAGCTACATCCTTCAGAACATTTCTAACATACTGTGTCTGGGTCACATTATCATCACATTCCTACAGCTACATCCTTCAGAACATTTCTAACATACTGTGTCTGGGTCACATTATCATCACATTCCTACAGCTACATCCTTCAGAACATTTCTAACATACTGTGTCTGGGTCACATTATCATCACATTCCTACAGCTACATCCTTCAGAACATTTCTAACATACTGTGTCTGGGTCACATTATCATCACATTCCTACAGCTACATCCTTCAGAACATTTCTAACATACTGTGTCTGGGTCACATTATCATCACATTCCTGTAGCTACATCCTTCAGAACATTTCTAACATACTGTGTCTGGGTCACATTATCATCACATTCCTACAGCTACATCCTTCAGAACATTTCTAACATACTGTGTCTGGGTCACATTATCATCACATTCCTACAGCTACATCCTTCAGAACATTTCTAACATACTGTGTCTGGGTCACATTATCATCACATTCCTACAGCTACATCCTTCAGAACATTTCTAACATACTGTGTCTGGGTCACATTATCATCACATTCCTGTAGCTACATCCTTCAGAACATTTCTAACATACTGTGTCTGGGTCACATTATCATCACATTCCTACAGCTACATCCTTCAGAACATTTCTAACATACTGTGTCTGGGTCACATTATCATCACATTCCTACAGCTACATCCTTCAGAACATTTCTAACATACTGTGTCTGGGTCACATTATCATCACATTCCTACAGCTACATCCTTCAGAACATTTCTAACATACTGTGTCTGGGTCACATTATCATCACATTCCTACAGCTACATCCTTCAGAACATTTCTAACATACTGTGTCTGGGTCACATTATCATCACATTCCTACAGCTACATCCTTCAGAACATTTCTAACATACTGTGTCTGGGTCACATTATCATCACATTCCTACAGCTACATCCTTCAGAACATTTCTAACATACTGTGTCTGGGTCACATTATCATCACATTCCTGTAGCTACATCCTTCAGAACATTTCTAACATACTGTGTCTGGGTCACATTATCATCACATTCCTACAGCTACATCCTTCAGAACATTTCTAACATACTGTGTCTGGGTCACATTATCATCACATTCCTACAGCTACATCCTTCAGAACATTTCTAACATACTGTGTCTGGGTCACATTATCATCACATTCCTGTAGCTACATCCTTCAGAACATTTCTAACATACTGTGTCTGGGTCACATTATCATCACATTCCTACAGCTACATCCTTCAGAACATTTCTAACATACTGTGTCTGGGTCACATTATCATCACATTCCTACAGCTACATCCTTCAGAACATTTCTAACATACTGTGTCTGGGTCACATTATCATCACATTCCTACAGCTACATCCTTCAGAACATTTCTAACATACTGTGTCTGGGTCACATTATCATCACATTCCTACAGCTACATCCTTCAGAACATTTCTAACATACTGTGTCTGGGTCACATTATCATCACATTCCTACAGCTACATCCTTCAGAACATTTCTAACATACTGTGTCTGGGTCACATTATCATCACATTCCTGTAGCTACATCCTTCAGAACATTTCTAACATACTGTGTCTGGGTCACATTATCATCACATTCCTACAGCTACATCCTTCAGAACATTTCTAACATACTGTGTCTGGGTCACATTATCATCACATTCCTACAGCTACATCCTTCAGAACATTTCTAACATACTGTGTCTGGGTCACATTATCATCACATTCCTACAGCTACATCCTTCAGAACATTTCTAACATACTGTGTCTGGGTCACATTATCATCACATTCCTACAGCTACATCCTTCAGAACATTTCTAACATACTGTGTCTGGGTCACATTATCATCACATTCCTGTAGCTACATCCTTCAGAACATTTCTAACATACTGTGTCTGGGTCACATTATCATCACATTCCTACAGCTACATCCTTCAGAACATTTCTAACATACTGTGTCTGGGTCACATTATCATCACATTCCTGTAGCTACATCCTTCAGAACATTTCTAACATACTGTGTCTGGGTCACATTATCATCACATTCCTACAGCTACATCCTTCAGAACATTTCTAACATACTGTGTCTGGGTCACATTATCATCACATTCCTACAGCTACATCCTTCAGAACATTTCTAACATACTGTGTCTGGGTCACATTATCATCACATTCCTACAGCTACATCCTTCAGAACATTTCTAACATACTGTGTCTGGGTCACATTATCATCACATTCCTACAGCTACATCCTTCAGAACATTTCTAACATACTGTGTCTGGGTCACATTATCATCACATTCCTACAGCTACATCCTTCAGAACATTTCTAACATACTGTGTCTGGGTCACATTATCATCACATTCCTACAGCTACATCCTTCAGAACATTTCTAACATACTGTGTCTGGGTCACATTATCATCACATTCCTGTAGCTACATCCTTCAGAACATTTCTAACATACTGTGTCTGGGTCACATTATCATCACATTCCTACAGCTACATCCTTCAGAACATTTCTAACATACTGTGTCTGGGTCACATTATCATCACATTCCTACAGCTACATCCTTCAGAACATTTCTAACATACTGTGTCTGGGTCACATTATCATCACATTCCTACAGCTACATCCTTCAGAACATTTCTAACATACTGTGTCTGGGTCACATTATCATCACATTCCTACAGCTACATCCTTCAGAACATTTCTAACATACTGTGTCTGGGTCACATTATCATCACATTCCTACAGCTACATCCTTCAGAACATTTCTAACATACTGTGTCTGGGTCACATTATCATCACATTCCTACAGCTACATCCTTCAGAACATTTCTAACATACTGTGTCTGGGTCACATTATCATCACATTCCTACAGCTACATCCTTCAGAACATTTCTAACATACTGTGTCTGGGTCACATTATCATCACATTCCTACAGCTACATCCTTCAGAACATTTCTAACATACTGTGTCTGGGTCACATTATCATCACATTCCTACAGCTACATCCTTCAGAACATTTCTAACATACTGTGTCTGGGTCACATTATCATCACATTCCTGTAGCTACATCCTTCAGAACATTTCTAACATACTGTGTCTGGGTCACATTATCATCACATTCCTACAGCTACATCCTTCAGAACATTTCTAACATACTGTGTCTGGGTCACATTATCATCACATTCCTGTAGCTACATCCTTCAGAACATTTCTAACATACTGTGTCTGGGTCACATTATCATCACATTCCTACAGCTACATCCTTCAGAACATTTCTAACATACTGTGTCTGGGTCACATTATCATCACATTCCTACAGCTACATCCTTCAGAACATTTCTAACATACTGTGTCTGGGTCACATTATCATCACATTCCTGTAGCTACATCCTTCAGAACATTTCTAACATACTGTGTCTGGGTCACATTATCATCACATTCCTACAGCTACATCCTTCAGAACATTTCTAACATACTGTGTCTGGGTCACATTATCATCACATTCCTACAGCTACATCCTTCAGAACATTTCTAACATACTGTGTCTGGGTCACATTATCATCACATTCCTGTAGCTACATCCTTCAGAACATTTCTAACATACTGTGTCTGGGTCACATTATCATCACATTCCTACAGCTACATCCTTCAGAACATTTCTAACATACTGTGTCTGGGTCACATTATCATCACATTCCTACAGCTACATCCTTCAGAACATTTCTAACATACTGTGTCTGGGTCACATTATCATCACATTCCTACAGCTACATCCTTCAGAACATTTCTAACATACTGTGTCTGGGTCACATTATCATCACATTCCTACAGCTACATCCTTCAGAACATTTCTAACATACTGTGTCTGGGTCACATTATCATCACATTCCTACAGCTACATCCTTCAGAACATTTCTAACATACTGTGTCTGGGTCACATTATCATCACATTCCTACAGCTACATCCTTCAGAACATTTCTAACATACTGTGTCTGGGTCACATTATCATCACATTCCTGTAGCTACATCCTTCAGAACATTTCTAACATACTGTGTCTGGGTCACATTATCATCACATTCCTACAGCTACATCCTTCAGAACATTTCTAACATACTGTGTCTGGGTCACATTATCATCACATTCCTACAGCTACATCCTTCAGAACATTTCTAACATACTGTGTCTGGGTCACATTATCATCACATTCCTACAGCTACATCCTTCAGAACATTTCTAACATACTGTGTCTGGGTCACATTATCATCACATTCCTACAGCTACATCCTTCAGAACATTTCTAACATACTGTGTCTGGGTCACATTATCATCACATTCCTACAGCTACATCCTTCAGAACATTTCTAACATACTGTGTCTGGGTCACATTATCATCACATTCCTACAGCTACATCCTTCAGAACATTTCTAACATACTGTGTCTGGGTCACATTATCATCACATTCCTACAGCTACATCCTTCAGAACATTTCTAACATACTGTGTCTGGGTCACATTATCATCACATTCCTACAGCTACATCCTTCAGAACATTTCTAACATACTGTGTCTGGGTCACATTATCATCACATTCCTACAGCTACATCCTTCAGAACATTTCTAACATACTGTGTCTGGGTCACATTATCATCACATTCCTACAGCTACATCCTTCAGAACATTTCTAACATACTGTGTCTGGGTCACATTATCATCACATTCCTACAGCTACATCCTTCAGAACATTTCTAACATACTGTGTCTGGGTCACATTATCATCACATTCCTACAGCTACATCCTTCAGAACATTTCTAACATACTGTGTCTGGGTCACATTATCATCACATTCCTACAGCTACATCCTTCAGAACATTTCTAACATACTGTGTCTGGGTCACATTATCATCACATTCCTGTAGCTACATCCTTCAGAACATTTCTAACATACTGTGTCTGGGTCACATTATCATCACATTCCTGTAGCTACATCCTTCAGAACATTTCTAACATACTGTGTCTGGGTCACATTATCATCACATTCCTACAGCTACATCCTTCAGAACATTTCTAACATACTGTGTCTGGGTCACATTATCATCACATTCCTACAGCTACATCCTTCAGAACATTTCTAACATACTGTGTCTGGGTCACATTATCATCACATTCCTGTAGCTACATCCTTCAGAACATTTCTAACATACTGTGTCTGGGTCACATTATCATCACATTCCTACAGCTACATCCTTCAGAACATTTCTAACATACTGTGTCTGGGTCACATTATCATCACATTCCTACAGCTACATCCTTCAGAACATTTCTAACATACTGTGTCTGGGTCACATTATCATCACATTCCTACAGCTACATCCTTCAGAACATTTCTAACATACTGTGTCTGGGTCACATTATCATCACATTCCTACAGCTACATCCTTCAGAACATTTCTAACATACTGTGTCTGGGTCACATTATCATCACATTCCTACAGCTACATCCTTCAGAACATTTCTAACATACTGTGTCTGGGTCACATTATCATCACATTCCTACAGCTACATCCTTCAGAACATTTCTAACATACTGTGTCTGGGTCACATTATCATCACATTCCTACAGCTACATCCTTCAGAACATTTCTAACATACTGTGTCTGGGTCACATTATCATCACATTCCTACAGCTACATCCTTCAGAACATTTCTAACATACTGTGTCTGGGTCACATTATCATCACATTCCTACAGCTACATCCTTCAGAACATTTCTAACATACTGTGTCTGGGTCACATTATCATCACATTCCTACAGCTACATCCTTCAGAACATTTCTAACATACTGTGTCTGGGTCACATTATCATCACATTCCTACAGCTACATCCTTCAGAACATTTCTAACATACTGTGTCTGGGTCACATTATCATCACATTCCTACAGCTACATCCTTCAGAACATTTCTAACATACTGTGTCTGGGTCACATTATCATCACATTCCTACAGCTACATCCTTCAGAACATTTCTAACATACTGTGTCTGGGTCACATTATCATCACATTCCTACAGCTACATCCTTCAGAACATTTCTAACATACTGTGTCTGGGTCACATTATCATCACATTCCTACAGCTACATCCTTCAGAACATTTCTAACATACTGTGTCTGGGTCACATTATCATCACATTCCTACAGCTACATCCTTCAGAACATTTCTAACATACTGTGTCTGGGTCACATTATCATCACATTCCTGTAGCTACATCCTTCAGAACATTTCTAACATACTGTGTCTGGGTCACATTATCATCACATTCCTACAGCTACATCCTTCAGAACATTTCTAACATACTGTGTCTGGGTCACATTATCATCACATTCCTACAGCTACATCCTTCAGAACATTTCTAACATACTGTGTCTGGGTCACATTATCATCACATTCCTACAGCTACATCCTTCAGAACATTTCTAACATACTGTGTCTGGGTCACATTATCATCACATTCCTACAGCTACATCCTTCAGAACATTTCTAACATACTGTGTCTGGGTCACATTATCATCACATTCCTACAGCTACATCCTTCAGAACATTTCTAACATACTGTGTCTGGGTCACATTATCATCACATTCCTACAGCTACATCCTTCAGAACATTTCTAACATACTGTGTCTGGGTCACATTATCATCACATTCGTACAGCTACATCCTTCAGAACATTTCTAACATACTGTGTCTGGGTCACATTATCATCACATTCCTACAGCTACATCCTTCAGAACATTTCTAACATACTGTGTCTGGGTCACATTATCATCACATTCCTACAGCTACATCCTTCAGAACATTTCTAACATACTGTGTCTGGGTCACATTATCATCACATTCCTACAGCTACATCCTTCAGAACATTTCTAACATACTGTGTCTGGGTCACATTATCATCACATTCCTACAGCTACATCCTTCAGAACATTTCTAACATACTGTGTCTGGGTCACATTATCATCACATTCCTACAGCTACATCCTTCAGAACATTTCTAACATACTGTGTCTGGGTCACATTATCATCACATTCCTACAGCTACATCCTTCAGAACATTTCTAACATACTGTGTCTGGGTCACATTATCATCACATTCCTACAGCTACATCCTTCAGAACATTTCTAACATACTGTGTCTGGGTCACATTATCATCACATTCCTGTAGCTACATCCTTCAGAACATTTCTAACATACTGTGTCTGGGTCACATTATCATCACATTCCTACAGCTACATCCTTCAGAACATTTCTAACATACTGTGTCTGGGTCACATTATCATCACATTCCTACAGCTACATCCTTCAGAACATTTCTAACATACTGTGTCTGGGTCACATTATCATCACATTCCTGTAGCTACATCCTTCAGAACATTTCTAACATACTGTGTCTGGGTCACATTATCATCACATTCCTACAGCTACATCCTTCAGAACATTTCTAACATACTGTGTCTGGGTCACATTATCATCACATTCCTACAGCTACATCCTTCAGAACATTTCTAACATACTGTGTCTGGGTCACATTATCATCACATTCCTGTAGCTACATCCTTCAGAACATTTCTAACATACTGTGTCTGGGTCACATTATCATCACATTCCTACAGCTACATCCTTCAGAACATTTCTAACATACTGTGTCTGGGTCACATTATCATCACATTCCTACAGCTACATCCTTCAGAACATTTCTAACATACTGTGTCTGGGTCACATTATCATCACATTCCTACAGCTACATCCTTCAGAACATTTCTAACATACTGTGTCTGGGTCACATTATCATCACATTCCTACAGCTACATCCTTCAGAACATTTCTAACATACTGTGTCTGGGTCACATTATCATCACATTCCTACAGCTACATCCTTCAGAACATTTCTAACATACTGTGTCTGGGTCACATTATCATCACATTCCTACAGCTACATCCTTCAGAACATTTCTAACATACTGTGTCTGGGTCACATTATCATCACATTCCTGTAGCTACATCCTTCAGAACATTTCTAACATACTGTGTCTGGGTCACATTATCATCACATTCCTACAGCTACATCCTTCAGAACATTTCTAACATACTGTGTCTGGGTCACATTATCATCACATTCCTACAGCTACATCCTTCAGAACATTTCTAACATACTGTGTCTGGGTCACATTATCATCACATTCCTACAGCTACATCCTTCAGAACATTTCTAACATACTGTGTCTGGGTCACATTATCATCACATTCCTGTAGCTACATCCTTCAGAACATTTCTAACATACTGTGTCTGGGTCACATTATCATCACATTCCTACAGCTACATCCTTCAGAACATTTCTAACATACTGTGTCTGGGTCACATTATCATCACATTCCTACAGCTACATCCTTCAGAACATTTCTAACATACTGTGTCTGGGTCACATTATCATCACATTCCTACAGCTACATCCTTCAGAACATTTCTAACATACTGTGTCTGGGTCACATTATCATCACATTCCTACAGCTACATCCTTCAGAACATTTCTAACATACTGTGTCTGGGTCACATTATCATCACATTCCTATAGCTACATCCTTCAGAACATTTCTAACATACTGTGTCTGGGTCACATTATCATCACATTCCTACAGCTACATCCTTCAGAACATTTCTAACATACTGTGTCTGGGTCACATTATCATCACATTCCTGTAGCTACATCCTTCAGAACATTTCTAACATACTGTGTCTGGGTCACATTATCATCACATTCCTGTAGCTACATCCTTCAGAACATTTCTAACATACTGTGTCTGGGTCACATTATCATCACATTCCTACAGCTACATCCTTCAGAACATTTCTAACATACTGTGTCTGGGTCACATTATCATCACATTCCTGTAGCTACATCCTTCAGAACATTTCTAACATACTGTGTCTGGGTCACATTATCATCACATTCCTACAGCTACATCCTTCAGAACATTTCTAACATACTGTGTCTGGGTCACATTATCATCACATTCCTACAGCTACATCCTTCAGAACATTTCTAACATACTGTGTCTGGGTCACATTATCATCACATTCCTACAGCTACATCCTTCAGAACATTTCTAACATACTGTGTCTGGGTCACATTATCATCACATTCCCACACCTACATCCTTCAGAACATTTCTAACATACTGTGTCTGGGTCACATTATCATCACATTCCTACAGCTACATCCTTCAGAACATTTCTAACATACTGTGTCTGGGTCACATTATCATCACATTCCTACAGCTACATCCTTCAGAACATTTCTAACATACTGTGTCTGGGTCACATTATCATCACATTCCTACAGCTACATCCTTCAGAACATTTCTAACATACTGTGTCTGGGTCACATTATCATCACATTCCTGTAGCTACATCCTTCAGAACATTTCTAACATACTGTGTCTGGGTCACATTATCATCACATTCCTACAGCTACATCCTTCAGAACATTTCTAACATACTGTGTCTGGGTCACATTATCATCACATTCCTACAGCTACATCCTTCAGAACATTTCTAACATACTGTGTCTGGGTCACATTATCATCACATTCCTACAGCTACATCCTTCAGAACATTTCTAACATACTGTGTCTGGGTCACATTATCATCACATTCCTACAGCTACATCCTTCAGAACATTTCTAACATACTGTGTCTGGGTCACATTATCATCACATTCCTGTAGCTACATCCTTCAGAACATTTCTAACATACTGTGTCTGGGTCACATTATCATCACATTCCTACAGCTACATCCTTCAGAACATTTCTAACATACTGTGTCTGGGTCACATTATCATCACATTCCTACAGCTACATCCTTCAGAACATTTCTAACATACTGTGTCTGGGTCACATTATCATCACATTCCTACAGCTACATCCTTCAGAACATTTCTAACATACTGTGTCTGGGTCACATTATCATCACATTCCTACAGCTACATCCTTCAGAACATTTCTAACATACTGTGTCTGGGTCACATTATCATCACATTCCTACAGCTACATCCTTCAGAACATTTCTAACATACTGTGTCTGGGTCACATTATCATCACATTCCTACAGCTACATCCTTCAGAACATTTCTAACATACTGTGTCTGGGTCACATTATCATCACATTCCTACAGCTACATCCTTCAGAACATTTCTAACATACTGTGTCTGGGTCACATTATCATCACATTCCTACAGCTACATCCTTCAGAACATTTCTAACATACTGTGTCTGGGTCACATTATCATCACATTCCTACAGCTACATCCTTCAGAACATTTCTAACATACTGTGTCTGGGTCACATTATCATCACATTCCTACAGCTACATCCTTCAGAACATTTCTAACATACTGTGTCTGGGTCACATTATCATCACATTCCTACAGCTACATCCTTCAGAACATTTCTAACATACTGTGTCTGGGTCACATTATCATCACATTCCTACAGCTACATCCTTCAGAACATTTCTAACATACTGTGTCTGGGTCACATTATCATCACATTCCTACAGCTACATCCTTCAGAACATTTCTAACATACTGTGTCTGGGTCACATTATCATCACATTCCTACAGCTACATCCTTCAGAACATTTCTAACATACTGTGTCTGGGTCACATTATCATCACATTCCTGTAGCTACATCCTTCAGAACATTTCTAACATACTGTGTCTGGGTCACATTATCATCACATTCCTACAGCTACATCCTTCAGAACATTTCTAACATACTGTGTCTGGGTCACATTATCATCACATTCCTACAGCTACATCCTTCAGAACATTTCTAACATACTGTGTCTGGGTCACATTATCATCACATTCCTGTAGCTACATCCTTCAGAACATTTCTAACATACTGTGTCTGGGTCACATTATCATCACATTCCTACAGCTACATCCTTCAGAACATTTCTAACATACTGTGTCTGGGTCACATTATCATCACATTCCTACAGCTACATCCTTCAGAACATTTCTAACATACTGTGTCTGGGTCACATTATCATCACATTCCTGTAGCTACATCCTTCAGAACATTTCTAACATACTGTGTCTGGGTCACATTATCATCACATTCCTACAGCTACATCCTTCAGAACATTTCTAACATACTGTGTCTGGGTCACATTATCATCACATTCCTACAGCTACATCCTTCAGAACATTTCTAACATACTGTGTCTGGGTCACATTATCATCACATTCCTACAGCTACATCCTTCAGAACATTTCTAACATACTGTGTCTGGGTCACATTATCATCACATTCCTACAGCTACATCCTTCAGAACATTTCTAACATACTGTGTCTGGGTCACATTATCATCACATTCCTGTAGCTACATCCTTCAGAACATTTCTAACATACTGTGTCTGGGTCACATTATCATCACATTCCTACAGCTACATCCTTCAGAACATTTCTAACATACTGTGTCTGGGTCACATTATCATCACATTCCTACAGCTACATCCTTCAGAACATTTCTAACATACTGTGTCTGGGTCACATTATCATCACATTCCTACAGCTACATCCTTCAGAACATTTCTAACATACTGTGTCTGGGTCACATTATCATCACATTCCTACAGCTACATCCTTCAGAACATTTCTAACATACTGTGTCTGGGTCACATTATCATCACATTCCTACAGCTACATCCTTCAGAACATTTCTAACATACTGTGTCTGGGTCACATTATCATCACATTCCTACAGCTACATCCTTCAGAACATTTCTAACATACTGTGTCTGGGTCACATTATCATCACATTCCTACAGCTACATCCTTCAGAACATTTCTAACATACTGTGTCTGGGTCACATTATCATCACATTCCTACAGCTACATCCTTCAGAACATTTCTAACATACTGTGTCTGGGTCACATTATCATCACATTCCTACAGCTACATCCTTCAGAACATTTCTAACATACTGTGTCTGGGTCACATTATCATCACATTCCTACAGCTACATCCTTCAGAACATTTCTAACATACTGTGTCTGGGTCACATTATCATCACATTCCTGTAGCTACATCCTTCAGAACATTTCTAACATACTGTGTCTGGGTCACATTATCATCACATTCCTACAGCTACATCCTTCAGAACATTTCTAACATACTGTGTCTGGGTCACATTATCATCACATTCCTACAGCTACATCCTTCAGAACATTTCTAACATACTGTGTCTGGGTCACATTATCATCACATTCCTACAGCTACATCCTTCAGAACATTTCTAACATACTGTGTCTGGGTCACATTATCATCACATTCCTACAGCTACATCCTTCAGAACATTTCTAACATACTGTGTCTGGGTCACATTATCATCACATTCCTGTAGCTACATCCTTCAGAACATTTCTAACATACTGTGTCTGGGTCACATTATCATCACATTCCTACAGCTACATCCTTCAGAACATTTCTAACATACTGTGTCTGGGTCACATTATCATCACATTCCTACAGCTACATCCTTCAGAACATTTCTAACATACTGTGTCTGGGTCACATTATCATCACATTCCTGTAGCTACATCCTTCAGAACATTTCTAACATACTGTGTCTGGGTCACATTATCATCACATTCCTACAGCTACATCCTTCAGAACATTTCTAACATACTGTGTCTGGGTCACATTATCATCACATTCCTACAGCTACATCCTTCAGAACATTTCTAACATACTGTGTCTGGGTCACATTATCATCACATTCCTACAGCTACATCCTTCAGAACATTTCTAACATACTGTGTCTGGGTCACATTATCATCACATTCCTGTAGCTACATCCTTCAGAACATTTCTAACATACTGTGTCTGGGTCACATTATCATCACATTCCTACAGCTACATCCTTCAGAACATTTCTAACATACTGTGTCTGGGTCACATTATCATCACATTCCTACAGCTACATCCTTCAGAACATTTCTAACATACTGTGTCTGGGTCACATTATCATCACATTCCTACAGCTACATCCTTCAGAACATTTCTAACATACTGTGTCTGGGTCACATTATCATCACATTCCTACAGCTACATCCTTCAGAACATTTCTAACATACTGTGTCTGGGTCACATTATCATCACATTCCTACAGCTACATCCTTCAGAACATTTCTAACATACTGTGTCTGGGTCACATTATCATCACATTCCTACAGCTACATCCTTCAGAACATTTCTAACATACTGTGTCTGGGTCACATTATCATCACATTCCTACAGCTACATCCTTCAGAACATTTCTAACATACTGTGTCTGGGTCACATTATCATCACATTCCTGTAGCTACATCCTTCAGAACATTTCTAACATACTGTGTCTGGGTCACATTATCATCACATTCCTACAGCTACATCCTTCAGAACATTTCTAACATACTGTGTCTGGGTCACATTATCATCACATTCCTACAGCTACATCCTTCAGAACATTTCTAACATACTGTGTCTGGGTCACATTATCATCACATTCCTACAGCTACATCCTTCAGAACATTTCTAACATACTGTGTCTGGGTCACATTATCATCACATTCCTACAGCTACATCCTTCAGAACATTTCTAACATACTGTGTCTGGGTCACATTATCATCACATTCCTACAGCTACATCCTTCAGAACATTTCTAACATACTGTGTCTGGGTCACATTATCATCACATTCCTACAGCTACATCCTTCAGAACATTTCTAACATACTGTGTCTGGGTCACATTATCATCACATTCCTACAGCTACATCCTTCAGAACATTTCTAACATACTGTGTCTGGGTCACATTATCATCACATTCCTACAGCTACATCCTTCAGAACATTTCTAACATACTGTGTCTGGGTCACATTATCATCACATTCCTACAGCTACATCCTTCAGAACATTTCTAACATACTGTGTCTGGGTCACATTATCATCACATTCCTACAGCTACATCCTTCAGAACATTTCTAACATACTGTGTCTGGGTCACATTATCATCACATTCCTGTAGCTACATCCTTCAGAACATTTCTAACATACTGTGTCTGGGTCACATTATCATCACATTCCTACAGCTACATCCTTCAGAACATTTCTAACATACTGTGTCTGGGTCACATTATCATCACATTCCTACAGCTACATCCTTCAGAACATTTCTAACATACTGTGTCTGGGTCACATTATCATCACATTCCTGTAGCTACATCCTTCAGAACATTTCTAACATACTGTGTCTGGGTCACATTATCATCACATTCCTACAGCTACATCCTTCAGAACATTTCTAACATACTGTGTCTGGGTCACATTATCATCACATTCCTACAGCTACATCCTTCAGAACATTTCTAACATACTGTGTCTGGGTCACATTATCATCACATTCCTACAGCTACATCCTTCAGAACATTTCTAACATACTGTGTCTGGGTCACATTATCATCACATTCCTACAGCTACATCCTTCAGAACATTTCTAACATACTGTGTCTGGGTCACATTATCATCACATTCCTGTAGCTACATCCTTCAGAACATTTCTAACATACTGTGTCTGGGTCACATTATCATCACATTCCTACAGCTACATCCTTCAGAACATTTCTAACATACTGTGTCTGGGTCACATTATCATCACATTCCTACAGCTACATCCTTCAGAACATTTCTAACATACTGTGTCTGGGTCACATTATCATCACATTCCTACAGCTACATCCTTCAGAACATTTCTAACATACTGTGTCTGGGTCACATTATCATCACATTCCTACAGCTACATCCTTCAGAACATTTCTAACATACTGTGTCTGGGTCACATTATCATCACATTCCTGTAGCTACATCCTTCAGAACATTTCTAACATACTGTGTCTGGGTCACATTATCATCACATTCCTACAGCTACATCCTTCAGAACATTTCTAACATACTGTGTCTGGGTCACATTATCATCACATTCCTACAGCTACATCCTTCAGAACATTTCTAACATACTGTGTCTGGGTCACATTATCATCACATTCCTACAGCTACATCCTTCAGAACATTTCTAACATACTGTGTCTGGGTCACATTATCATCACATTCCTACAGCTACATCCTTCAGAACATTTCTAACATACTGTGTCTGGGTCACATTATCATCACATTCCTACAGCTACATCCTTCAGAACATTTCTAACATACTGTGTCTGGGTCACATTATCATCACATTCCTACAGCTACATCCTTCAGAACATTTCTAACATACTGTGTCTGGGTCACATTATCATCACATTCCTGTAGCTACATCCTTCAGAACATTTCTAACATACTGTGTCTGGGTCACATTATCATCACATTCCTACAGCTACATCCTTCAGAACATTTCTAACATACTGTGTCTGGGTCACATTATCATCACATTCCTACAGCTACATCCTTCAGAACATTTCTAACATACTGTGTCTGGGTCACATTATCATCACATTCCTACAGCTACATCCTTCAGAACATTTCTAACATACTGTGTCTGGGTCACATTATCATCACATTCCTACAGCTACATCCTTCAGAACATTTCTAACATACTGTGTCTGGGTCACATTATCATCACATTCCTGTAGCTACATCCTTCAGAACATTTCTAACATACTGTGTCTGGGTCACATTATCATCACATTCCTACAGCTACATCCTTCAGAACATTTCTAACATACTGTGTCTGGGTCACATTATCATCACATTCCTACAGCTACATCCTTCAGAACATTTCTAACATACTGTGTCTGGGTCACATTATCATCACATTCCTGTAGCTACATCCTTCAGAACATTTCTAACATACTGTGTCTGGGTCACATTATCATCACATTCCTACAGCTACATCCTTCAGAACATTTCTAACATACTGTGTCTGGGTCACATTATCATCACATTCCTACAGCTACATCCTTCAGAACATTTCTAACATACTGTGTCTGGGTCACATTATCATCACATTCCTGTAGCTACATCCTTCAGAACATTTCTAACATACTGTGTCTGGGTCACATTATCATCACATTCCTACAGCTACATCCTTCAGAACATTTCTAACATACTGTGTCTGGGTCACATTATCATCACATTCCTACAGCTACATCCTTCAGAACATTTCTAACATACTGTGTCTGGGTCACATTATCATCACATTCCTACAGCTACATCCTTCAGAACATTTCTAACATACTGTGTCTGGGTCACATTATCATCACATTCCTACAGCTACATCCTTCAGAACATTTCTAACATACTGTGTCTGGGTCACATTATCATCACATTCCTACAGCTACATCCTTCAGAACATTTCTAACATACTGTGTCTGGGTCACATTATCATCACATTCCTACAGCTACATCCTTCAGAACATTTCTAACATACTGTGTCTGGGTCACATTATCATCACATTCCTACAGCTACATCCTTCAGAACATTTCTAACATACTGTGTCTGGGTCACATTATCATCACATTCCTACAGCTACATCCTTCAGAACATTTCTAACATACTGTGTCTGGGTCACATTATCATCACATTCCTACAGCTACATCCTTCAGAACATTTCTAACATACTGTGTCTGGGTCACATTATCATCACATTCGTACAGCTACATCCTTCAGAACATTTCTAACATACTGTGTCTGGGTCACATTATCATCACATTCCTACAGCTACATCCTTCAGAACATTTCTAACATACTGTGTCTGGGTCACATTATCATCACATTCCTACAGCTACATCCTTCAGAACATTTCTAACATACTGTGTCTGGGTCACATTATCATCACATTCCTACAGCTACATCCTTCAGAACATTTCTAACATACTGTGTCTGGGTCACATTATCATCACATTCCTACAGCTACATCCTTCAGAACATTTCTAACATACTGTGTCTGGGTCACATTATCATCACATTCCTACAGCTACATCCTTCAGAACATTTCTAACATACTGTGTCTGGGTCACATTATCATCACATTCCTACAGCTACATCCTTCAGAACATTTCTAACATACTGTGTCTGGGTCACATTATCATCACATTCCTACAGCTACATCCTTCAGAACATTTCTAACATACTGTGTCTGGGTCACATTATCATCACATTCCTACAGCTACATCCTTCAGAACATTTCTAACATACTGTGTCTGGGTCACATTATCATCACATTCCTCCTACAGCTACATCCTTCAGAACATTTCTAACATACTGTGTCTGGGTCACATTATCATCACATTCCTACAGCTACATCCTTCAGAACATTTCTAACATACTGTGTCTGGGTCACATTATCATCACATTCCTACAGCTACATCCTTCAGAACATTTCTAACATACTGTGTCTGGGTCACATTATCATCACATTCCTGTAGCTACATCCTTCAGAACATTTCTAACATACTGTGTCTGGGTCACATTATCATCACATTCCTACAGCTACATCCTTCAGAACATTTCTAACATACTGTGTCTGGGTCACATTATCATCACATTCCTACAGCTACATCCTTCAGAACATTTCTAACATACTGTGTCTGGGTCACATTATCATCACATTCCTACAGCTACATCCTTCAGAACATTTCTAACATACTGTGTCTGGGTCACATTATCATCACATTCCTACAGCTACATCCTTCAGAACATTTCTAACATACTGTGTCTGGGTCACATTATCATCACATTCCTACAGCTACATCCTTCAGAACATTTCTAACATACTGTGTCTGGGTCACATTATCATCACATTCCTACAACTCATCCTTCAGAACATTTCTAACATACTGTGTCTGGGTCACATTATCATCACATTCCTGTAGCTACATCCTTCAGAACATTTCTAACATACTGTGTCTGGGTCACATTATCATCACATTCCTGTAGCTACATCCTTCAGAACATTTCTAACATACTGTGTCTGGGTCACATTATCATCACATTCCTACAGCTACATCCTTCAGAACATTTCTAACATACTGTGTCTGGGTCACATTATCATCACATTCCTGTAGCTACATCCTTCAGAACATTTCTAACATACTGTGTCTGGGTCACATTATCATCACATTCCTACAGCTACATCCTTCAGAACATTTCTAACATACTGTGTCTGGGTCACATTATCATCACATTCCTACAGCTACATCCTTCAGAACATTTCTAACATACTGTGTCTGGGTCACATTATCATCACATTCCTGTAGCTACATCCTTCAGAACATTTCTAACATACTGTGTCTGGGTCACATTATCATCACATTCCTACAGCTACATCCTTCAGAACATTTCTAACATACTGTGTCTGGGTCACATTATCATCACATTCCTACAGCTACATCCTTCAGAACATTTCTAACATACTGTGTCTGGGTCACATTATCATCACATTCCTGTAGCTACATCCTTCAGAACATTTCTAACATACTGTGTCTGGGTCACATTATCATCACATTCCTACAGCTACATCCTTCAGAACATTTCTAACATACTGTGTCTGGGTCACATTATCATCACATTCCTACAGCTACATCCTTCAGAACATTTCTAACATACTGTGTCTGGGTCACATTATCATCACATTCCTACAGCTACATCCTTCAGAACATTTCTAACATACTGTGTCTGGGTCACATTATCATCACATTCCTGTACAGCTACATCCTTCAGAACATTTCTAACATACTGTGTCTGGGTCACATTATCATCATCACATTCCTACAGCTACATCCTTCAGAACATTTCTAACATACTGTGTCTGGGTCACATTATCATCACATTCCTGTAGCTACATCCTTCAGAACATTTCTAACATACTGTGTCTGGGTCACATTATCATCACATTCCTACAGCTACATCCTTCAGAACATTTCTAACATACTGTGTCTGGGTCACATTATCATCACATTCCAACAGCCTCATACTTCAGAACATTTCTAACATACTGTGTCTGGGTCACATTATCATCATTCCTACAGCTACATCCTTCAGAACATTTCTAACATACTGTGTCTGGGTCACATTATCATCACATTCCTACAGCTACATCCTTCAGAACATTTCTAACATACTGTGTCTGGGTCACATTATCATCACATTCCTACAGCTACATCCTTCAGAACATTTCTAACATACTGTGTCTGGGTCACATTATCATCACATTCCTACAGCTACATCCTTCAGAACATTTCTAACATACTGTGTCTGGGTCACATTATCATCACATTCCTACAGCTACATCCTTCAGAACATTTCTAACATACTGTGTCTGGGTCACATTATCATCACATTCCTGTAGCTACATCCTTCAGAACATTTCTAACATACTGTGTCTGGGTCACATTATCATCACATTCCTGTAGCTACATCCTTCAGAACATTTCTAACATACTGTGTCTGGGTCACATTATCATCACATTCCTACAGCTACATCCTTCAGAACATTTCTAACATACTGTGTCTGGGTCACATTATCATCACATTCCTACAGCTACATCCTTCAGAACATTTCTAACATACTGTGTCTGGGTCACATTATCATCACATTCCTACAGCTACTTCCTTCAGAACATTTCTAACATACTGTGTCTGGGTCACATTATCATCACATTCCTACAGCTGCATCCTTCAGAACATTTCTAACATAGTGTGTCTGGGTCGCATTATCATCACATTTCTACAGCTACATCCTTCAGAACATTTCTAACATACTGTGTCTGGGTCACATTATCATCACATTCCTGTAGCTACATCCTTCAGAACATTTCTAACATACTGTGTCTGGGTCACATTATCATCACATTCCTACAGCTACATCCTTCAGAACATTTCTAACATACTGTGTCTGGGTCACATTATCATCACATTCCTACAGCTACATCCTTCAGAACATTTCTAACATACTGTGTCTGGGTCACATTATCATCACATTCCTACAGCTACATCCTTCAGAACATTTCTAACATACTGTGTCTGGGTCACATTATCATCACATTCCTACAGCTACATCCTTCAGAACATTTCTAACATACTGTGTCTGGGTCACATTATCATCACATTCCTACAGCTACATCCTTCAGAACATTTCTAACATACTGTGTCTGGGTCACATTATCATCACATTCCTAGTGCTACGTCCTTACATCCTTCAGAACATTTCTAACATACTGTGTCTGGGTCACATTATCATCACATTCCTGTAGCTACATCCTTCAGAACATTTCTAACATACTGTGTCTGGGTCACATTATCATCACATTCCTACAGCTACATCCTTCAGAACATTTCTAACATACTGTGTCTGGGTCACATTATCATCACATTCCTACAGCTACATCCTTCAGAACATTTCTAACATACTGTGTCTGGGTCACATTATCATCACATTCCTACAGCTACATCCTTCAGAACATTTCTAACATACTGTGTCTGGGTCACATTATCATCACATTCCTACAGCTACATCCTTCAGAACATTTCTAACATACTGTGTCTGGGTCACATTATCATCACATTCCTACAGCTACATCCTTCAGAACATTTCTAACATACTGTGTCTGGGTCACATTATCATCACATTCCTACAGCTACATCCTTCAGAACATTTCTAACATACTGTGTCTGGGTCACATTATCATCACATTCCTACAGCTACATCCTTCAGAACATTTCTAACATACTGTGTCTGGGTCACATTATCATCACATTCCTACAGCTACATCCTTCAGAACATTTCTAACATACTGTGTCTGGGTCACATTATCATCACATTCCTACAGCTACATCCTTCAGAACATTTCTAACATACTGTGTCTGGGTCACATTATCATCACATTCCTACAGCTACATCCTTCAGAACATTTCTAACATACAGTGTCTGGGTCACATCAGAACATTTCTAACATACAGTGTCTGGGTCACATTATCATCACATTCCTACAGCTACATCCTTCAGAACATTTCTAGCATACTGTGTCTGGGTCACATTATCATCACATTCCTGTAGCTACATCCTTCAGAACATTTCTAACATACTGTGTCTGGGTCACATTATCATCACATTCCTGTAGCTACATCCTTCAGAACATTTCTAACATACTGTGTCTGGGTCACATTATCATCACATTCCTACAACTACATCCTTCAGAACATTTCTAACATACTGTGTCTGGGTCACATTATCATCACATTCCTACAGCTACATCCTTCAGAACATTTCTAACATACTGTGTCTGGGTCACATTATCATCACATTCCTGTAGCTACATCCTTCAGAACATTTCTAACATACTGTGTCTGGGTCACATTATCATCACATTCCTACAGCTACATCCTTCAGAACATTTCTATAACTACTGTGTCTGGGTCACATTATCATCACATTCCTACAGCTACATCCTTCAGAACATTTCTAACATACTGTGTCTGGGTCACATTATCATCACATTCCTACAGCTACATCCTTCAGAACATTTCTAACATACTGTGTCTGGGTCACATTATCATCACATTCGTACAGCTACATCCTTCAGATCATTTCTAACATACTGTGTCTGGGTCACATTATCATCACATTCCTGTAGCTACATCCTTCAGAACATTTCTAACATACTGTGTCTGGGTCACATTATCATCACATTCCTACAGCTACATCCTTCAGAACATTTCTAACATACTGTGTCTGGGTCACATTATCATCACATTCCTACAGCTACATCCTTCAGAACATTTCTAACATACTGTGTCTGGGTCACATTATCATCACATTCCTACAGCTACATCCTTCAGAACATTTCTAACATACTGTGTCTGGGTCACATTATCATCACATTCCTACAGCTACATCCTTCAGAACATTTCTAACATACTGTGTCTGGGTCACATTATCATCACATTCCTGTAGCTACATCCTTCAGAACATTTCTAACATACTGTGTCTGGGTCACATTATCATCACATTCCTGTAGCTACATCCTTCAGAACATTTCTAACATACAGAACATTTCTAACATACTGTGTCTGGGTCACATTATCATCACATTCCTACAGCTACATCCTTCAGAACATTTCTAACATACTGTGTCTGGGTCACATTATCATCACATTCCTACAGCTACATCCTTCAGAACATTTCTAACATACTGTGTCTGGGTCACATTATCATCACATTCCTGTAGCTACATCCTTCAGAACATTTCTAACATACTGTGTCTGGGTCACATTATCATCACATTCCTACAGCTACATCCTTCAGAACATTTCTAACATACTGTGTCTGGGTCACATTATCATCACATTCCTACAGCTACATCCTTCAGAACATTTCTAACATACTGTGTCTGGGTCACATTATCATCACATTCCTGTAGCTACATCCTTCAGAACATTTCTAACATACTGTGTCTGGGTCACATTATCATCACATTCCTACAGCTACATCCTTCAGAACATTTCTAACATACTGTGTCTGGGTCACATTATCATCACATTCCTGTAGCTACATCCTTCAGAACATTTCTAACATACTGTGTCTGGGTCACATTATCATCACATTCCTACAGCTACATCCTTCAGAACATTTCTAACATACTGTGTCTGGGTCACATTATCATCACATTCCTACAGCTACATCCTTCAGAACATTTCTAACATACTGTGTCTGGGTCACATTATCATCACATTCCTACAGCTACATCCTTCAGAACATTTCTAACATACTGTGTCTGGGTCACATTATCATCACATTCCTACAGCTACATCCTTCAGAACATTTCTAACATACTGTGTCTGGGTCACATTATCATCACATTCCTGTAGCTACATCCTTCAGAACATTTCTAACATACTGTGTCTGGGTCACATTATCATCACATTCCTACAGCTACATCCTTCAGAACATTTCTAACATACTGTGTCTGGGTCACATTATCATCACATTCCTACAGCTACATCCTTCAGAACATTTCTAACATACTGTGTCTGGGTCACATTATCATCACATTCCTACAGCTACATCCTTCAGAACATTTCTAACATACTGTGTCTGGGTCACATTATCATCACATTCCTACAGCTACATCCTTCAGAACATTTCTAACATACTGTGTCTGGGTCACATTATCATCACATTCCTATAGCTACATCCTTCAGAACATTTCTAACATACTGTGTCTGGGTCACATTATCATCACATTCCTACAGCTACATCCTTCAGAACATTTCTAACATACTGTGTCTGGGTCACATTATCATCACATTCCTGTAGCTACATCCTTCAGAACATTTCTAACATACTGTGTCTGGGTCACATTATCATCACATTCCTGTAGCTACATCCTTCAGAACATTTCTAACATACTGTGTCTGGGTCACATTATCATCACATTCCTAAAGCTACATCCTTCAGAACATTTCTAACATACTGTGTCTGGGTCACATTATCATCACATTCCTGTAGCTACATCCTTCAGAACATTTCTAACATACTGTGTCTGGGTCACATTATCATCACATTCCTACAGCTACATCCTTCAGAACATTTCTAACATACTGTGTCTGGGTCACATTATCATCACATTCCTACAGCTACATCCTTCAGAACATTTCTAACATACTGTGTCTGGGTCACATTATCATCACATTCCTGTAGCTACATCCTTCAGAACATTTCTAACATACTGTGTCTGGGTCACATTATCATCACATTCCTACAGCTACATCCTTCAGAACATTTCTAACATACTGTGTCTGGGTCACATTATCATCACATTCCTACAGCTACATCCTTCAGAACATTTCTAACATACTGTGTCTGGGTCACATTATCATCACATTCCTGTAGCTACATCCTTCAGAACATTTCTAACATACTGTGTCTGGGTCACATTATCATCACATTCCTACAGCTACATCCTTCAGAACATTTCTAACATACTGTGTCTGGGTCACATTATCATCACATTCCTGTAGCTACATCCTTCAGAACATTTCTAACATACTGTGTCTGGGTCACATTATCATCACATTCCTACAGCTACATCCTTCAGAACATTTCTAACATACTGTGTCTGGGTCACATTATCATCACATTCCTACAGCTACATCCTTCAGAACATTTCTAACATACTGTGTCTGGGTCACATTATCATCACATTCCTACAGCTACATCCTTCAGAACATTTCTAACATACTGTGTCTGGGTCACATTATCATCACATTCCTACAGCTACATCCTTCAGAACATTTCTAACATACTGTGTCTGGGTCACATTATCATCACATTCCTGTAGCTACATCCTTCAGAACATTTCTAACATACTGTGTCTGGGTCACATTATCATCACATTCCTACAGCTACATCCTTCAGAACATTTCTAACATACTGTGTCTGGGTCACATTATCATCACATTCCTACAGCTACATCCTTCAGAACATTTCTAACATACTGTGTCTGGGTCACATTATCATCACATTCCTGTAGCTACATCCTTCAGAACATTTCTAACATACTGTGTCTGGGTCACATTATCATCACATTCCTACAGCTACATCCTTCAGAACATTTCTAACATACTGTGTCTGGGTCACATTATCATCACATTCCTACAGCTACATCCTTCAGAACATTTCTAACATACTGTGTCTGGGTCACATTATCATCACATTCCTACAGCTACATCCTTCAGAACATTTCTAACATACTGTGTCTGGGTCACATTATCATCACATTCCTACAGCTACATCCTTCAGAACATTTCTAACATACTGTGTCTGGGTCACATTATCATCACATTCCTGTAGCTACATCCTTCAGAACATTTCTAACATACTGTGTCTGGGTCACATTATCATCACATTCCTATAGCTACATCCTTCAGAACATTTCTAACATACTGTGTCTGGGTCACATTATCATCACATTCCTACAGCTACATCCTTCAGAACATTTCTAACATACTGTGTCTGGGTCACATTATCATCACATTCCTAAAGCTACATCCTTCAGAACATTTCTAACATACTGTGTCTGGGTCACATTATCATCACATTCCTACAGCTACATCCTTCAGAACATTTCTAACATACTGTGTCTGGGTCACATTATCATCACATTCCTATAGCTACATCCTTCAGAACATTTCTAACATACTGTGTCTGGGTCACATTATCATCACATTCCTACAGCTACATCCTTCAGAACATTTCTAACATACTGTGTCTGGGTCACATTATCATCACATTCCTAAAGCTACATCCTTCAGAACATTTCTAACATACTGTGTCTGGGTCACATTATCATCACATTCCTGTAGCTACATCCTTCAGAACATTTCTAACATACTGTGTCTGGGTCACATTATCATCACATTCCTACAGCTACATCCTTCAGAACATTTCTAACATACTGTGTCTGGGTCACATTATCATCACATTCCTACAGCTACATCCTTCAGAACATTTCTAACATACTGTGTCTGGGTCACATTATCATCACATTCCTGTAGCTACATCCTTCAGAACATTTCTAACATACTGTGTCTGGGTCACATTATCATCACATTCCTACAGCTACATCCTTCAGAACATTTCTAACATACTGTGTCTGGGTCACATTATCATCACATTCCTACAGCTACATCCTTCAGAACATTTCTAACATACTGTGTCTGGGTCACATTATCATCACATTCCTGTAGCTACATCCTTCAGAACATTTCTAGCATACTGTGTCTGGGTCACATTATCATCACATTCCTACAACTACATCCTTCAGAACATTTCTAACATACTGTGTCTGGGTCACATTATCATCACATTCCTGTAGCTACATCCTTCAGAACATTTCTAACATACTGTGTCTGTGTCACATTATCATCACATTCCTATAGCTACATCCTTCAGAACATTTCTAACATACTGTGTCTGGGTCACATTATCATCACATTCCTACAGCTACATCCTTCAGAACATTTCTAACATACTGTGTCTGGGTCACATTATCATCACATTCCTGTAGCTACATCCTTCAGAACATTTCTAACATACTGTGTCTGGGTCACATTATCATCACATTCCTGTAGCTACATCCTTCAGAACATTTCTAACATACTGTGTCTGGGTCACATTATCATCACATTCCTACAGCTACATCCTTCAGAACATTTCTAACATACTGTGTCTGGGTCACATTATCATCACATTCCTGTAGCTACATCCTTCAGAACATTTCTAACATACTGTGTCTGGGTCACATTATCATCACATTCCTACAGCTACATCCTTCAGAACATTTCTAACATACTGTGTCTGGGTCACATTATCATCACATTCCTACAGCTACATCCTTCAGAACATTTCTAACATACTGTGTCTGGGTCACATTATCATCACATTCCTGTAGCTACATCCTTCAGAACATTTCTAACATACTGTGTCTGGGTCACATTATCATCACATTCCTGTAGCTACATCCTTCAGAACATTTCTAACATACTGTGTCTGGGTCACATTATCATCACATTCCTACAGCTACATCCTTCAGAACATTTCTAACATACTGTGTCTGGGTCACATTATCATCACATTCCTACAGCTACATCCTTCAGAACATTTCTAACATACTGTGTCTGGGTCACATTATCATCACATTCCTGTAGCTACATCCTTCAGAACATTTCTAACATACTGTGTCTGGGTCACATTATCATCACATTCCTACAGCTACATCCTTCAGAACATTTCTAACATACTGTGTCTGGGTCACATTATCATCACATTCCTACAGCTACATCCTTCAGAACATTTCTAACATACTGTGTCTGGGTCACATTATCATCACATTCCTACAGCTACATCCTTCAGAACATTTCTAACATACTGTGTCTGGGTCACATTATCATCACATTCCTACAGCTACATCCTTCAGAACATTTCTAACATACTGTGTCTGGGTCACATTATCATCACATTCCTATAGCTACATCCTTCAGAACATTTCTAACATACTGTGTCTGGGTCACATTATCATCACATTCCTATATAGCTACATCCTTCAGAACATTTCTAACATACTGTGTCTGGGTCACATTATCATCACATTCCTGTAGCTACATCCTTCAGAACATTTCTAACATACTGTGTCTGGGTCACATTATCATCACATTCCTGTAGCTACATCCTTCAGAACATTTCTAACATACTGTGTCTGGGTCACATTATCATCACATTCCTGTAGCTACATCCTTCAGAACATTTCTAACATACTGTGTCTGGGTCACATTATCATCACATTCCTAAAGCTACATCCTTCAGAACATTTCTAACATACTGTGTCTGGGTCACATTATCATCACATTCCTATATTTACATCCTTCAGAACATTTCTAACATACTGTGTCTGGGTCACATTATCATCACATTCCTATATTTACATCCTTCAGAACATTTCTAACATACTGTGTCTGGGTCGCATTATCATCACATTCCTAAAGCTACATCCTTCAGAACATTTCTAACATACTGTGTCTGGGTCACATTATCATCACATTCCTAAAGCTACATCCTTCAGAACATTTCTAACATACTGTGTCTGGGTCACATTATCATCACATTCCTATATTTACATCCTTCAGAACATTTCTAACATACTGTGTCTGGGTCACATTATCATCACATTCCTATATTTACATCCTTCAGAACATTTCTAACATACTGTGTCTGGGTCGCATTATCATCACATTCCTAAAGCTACATCCTTCAGAACATTTCTAACATACTGTGTCTGGGTCACATTATCATCACATTCCTGTAGCTACATCCTTCAGAACATTTCTAACATACTGTGTCTGGGTCACATTATCATCACATTCCTAAAGCTACATCCTTCAGAACATTTCTAACATACTGTGTCTGGGTCACATTATCATCACATTCCTACAGCTACATCCTTCAGAACATTTCTAACATACTGTGTCTGGGTCACATTATCATCACATTCCTGTAGCTACATCCTTCAGAACATTTCTAACATACTGTGTCTGGGTCACATTATCATCACATTCCTACAGCTACATCCTTCAGAACATTTCTAACATACTGTGTCTGGGTCACATTATCATCACATTCCTACAGCTACATCCTTCAGAACATTTCTAACATACTGTGTCTGGGTCACATTATCATCACATTCCTGTAGCTACATCCTTCAGAACATTTCTAACATACTGTGTCTGGGTCACATTATCATCACATTCCTACAGCTACATCCTTCAGAACATTTCTAACATACTGTGTCTGGGTCACATTATCATCACATTCCTGTAGCTACATCCTTCAGAACATTTCTAACATACTGTGTCTGGGTCACATTATCATCACATTCCTACAGCTGCATCCTTCAGAACATTTCTAACATAGTGTGTCTGGGACACATTATCATCACATTCCTATATTTACATCCTTCAGAACATTTCTAACATACTGTGTCTGGGTCACATTATCATCACATTCCTACAGCTACACCCTTCAGAACATTTCTAACATACTGTGTCTGGGTCACATTATCATCACATTCCTACAGCTACATCCTTCAGAACATTTCTAACATACTGTGTCTGGGTCACATTATCATCACATTCCTGTAGCTGCATCCTTCAGAACATTTCTAACATTCTGTGTCTGGGTCACATTATCATCACATTCCTACAGCTGCATCCTTCAGAACATTTCTAACATACTGTGTCTGGGTCGCATTATCATCACATTTCTACAGCTACATCCTTCAGAACATTTCTAACATACTGTGTCTGGGTCACATTATCATCACGTTCCTGTTGCTACATCCTTCAGAACATTTCTAACATACTGTGTCTGGGTCACATTATCATCACATTCCTACAACTACATCCTTCAGAACATTTCTAACATACTGTGTCTGGGTCACATTATCATCACATTCCTATAGCTACATCCTTCAGAACATTTCTAACATACTGTGTCTGGGTCACATTATCATCACATTCCTACAGCTACATCCTTCAGAACATTTCTAACATACTGTGTCTGGGTCACATTATCATCACATTCCTGTAGCTACATCCTTCAGAACATTTCTAACATACTGTGTCTGGGTCACATTATCATCACATTCCTAAAGCTACATCCTTCAGAACATTTCTAACATACTGTGTCTGGGTCACATTATCATCACATTCTTATTGCTACATCCTTCAGAACATTTCTAACATACTGTGTCTGGGTCACATTATCATCACATTCCTATAGCTACATCCTTCAGAACATTTCTAACATACTGTGTCTGGGTCACATTATCATCACATTCCTACAGCTACTTCCTTCAGAACATTTCTAACATACTGTGTCTGGGTCACATTATCATCACATTCCTGTAGCTACATCCTTCAGAACATTTCTAACATACTGTGTCTGGGTCACATTATCATCACATTCCTACAGCTACATCCTTCAGAACATTTCTAACATACTGTGTCTGGGTCACATTATCATCACATTCCTACAGCTACTTCCTTCAGAACATTTCTAACATACTGTGTCTGGGTCACATTATCATCACATTCCTGTAGCTGCATCCTTCAGAACATTTCTAACATACTGTGTCTGGGTCACATTATCATCACATTCCTAAAACTACATCCTTCAGAACATTTCTAACATACTGTGTCTGGGTCACATTATCATCACATTCCTGTAGCTACATCCTTCAGAACATTTCTAACATACTGTGTCTGGGTCACATTATCATCACATTCCTGTAGCTACATCCTTCAGAACATTTCTAGCATACTGTGTCTGGGTCACATTATCATCACATTCCTACAACTACATCCTTCAGAACATTTCTAACATACTGTGTCTGGGTCACATTATCATCACATTCCTACAGCTACATCCTTCAGAACATTTCTAACATACTGTGTCTGGGTCACATTATCATCACATTCCTGTAGCTGCATCCTTCAGAACATTTCTAACATACTGTGTCTGGGTCACATTATCATCACATTCCTACAGCTACATCCTTCAGAACATTTCTAACATACTGTGTCTGGGTCACATTATCATCACATTCCTACAGCTACATCCTTCAGAACATTTCTAACATACTGTGTCTGGGTCACATTATCATCACATTCCTGTAGCTACATCCTTCAGAACATTTCTAACATACTGTGTCTGGGTCACATTATCATCACATTCCTATATTTACATCCTTCAGAACATTTCTAACATACTGTGTCTGGGTCACATTATCATCACATTCCTATATATATACATCCTTCAGAACATGTCTAACATACTGTGTCTGGGTCACATTATTATCACGTTCCTGTTGCTACATCCTTCAGAACATTTCTAACATACTGTGTCTGGGTCACATTATCATCACATTCCTGTAGCTATATCCTTCAGAACATTTCTAACATACTGTGTCTGGGTCACATTATCATCACATTCCTGTAGCTACATCCTTCAGAACATTTCTAACATACTGTGCCTGGGTCACATTATCATCACATTCCTGTAGCTACATCCTTCAGAACATTTCTAACATACTGTGTCTGGGTCACATTATCATCACATTCCTAAAGCTACATCCTTCAGAACATTTCTAACATACTGTGTCTGGGTCACATTATCATCACATTCCTATAGCTACATCCTTCAGAACATTTCTAACATACTGTGTCTGGGTCACATTATCATCACATTCCTATATTTACATCCTTCAGAACATTTCTAACATACTGTGTCTGGGTCACATTATCACATTCCTAAAGCTACATCCTTCAGAACATTTCTAACATACTGTGTCTGGGTCACATTATCATCACATTCCTAAAGCTACATCCTTCAGAACATTTCTAACATACTGTGTCTGGGTCACATTATCATCACATTCCTAAAGCTACATCCTTCAGAACATTTCTAACATACTGTGTCTGGGTCACATTATCATCACATTCCTATATTTACATCCTTCAGAACATTTCTAACATACTGTGTCTGGGTCACATTATCATCACATTCCTATATTTACATCCTTCAGAACATTTCTAACATACTGTGTCTGGGTCGCATAATCATCACATTCCTAAAGCTACATCCTTCAGAACATTTCTATCATACTGTGTCTGGGTCACATTATCATCACATTCCTGTAGCTACATCCATCAGATCATTTCTAACATACTGTGTCTGGGTCACATTATCATCACATTCCTAAAGCTACATCCTTCAGAACATTTCTTTTTTTTTTCAATAATAATTCTTTATTTTATTTTTTCCAAACAACTAATACAGTACTACCAACTACTTACAATATGTACATGAATGCTTCCAACAGTTACATAGAATCATTATACATACCTATACACTTCTAAAAAAAAATAATGAAGAAAAAAGAACTAGTAACCATATAAGACTTATCTCAATAAAATTCAACAGTTATTCAGTTTTTCCCAGCGAATAGTGGAATGGAACTTTAAGCTAATACAATGTTAAAGATTTGTTCCCATATTTTTGTATTGTTTACATTTTTCTTATGATCACTAATTAGAAATTTATGTGCTAGAATATGTTTGGTGGCTACTATCTTGAAATTTTGCCATGATGTCTGTAAAGGGTTCAACCAATTGGAAGCTATATATAACTTCATCAACAAAAATATTGACTAGTATAATTCTTTGGGTTCTTTCCAAGTTGGGTGGTGGAATATGTAAAATCGTAAATTCCCAGGAGAGTGTGGAATGTTGATATCCCATTTTTGTAGTTGAAGTTTCAAGGAATTCCAGAGTTTGAAAATACATTTACAACTCCAAAACATATGTAGGAGGTCGGCTGTTTGATCTATACAATATGGGCATTTTGGTGAGTTCTTTGAGTTAAATTTGTGTAGAGTGAGACACGATAATGTCGCGTTATTAAATATCATCAATTGGGTAAATAATAGCTTCTGAAGGGACACAGATTTTATGGTTAAGTGAATTGCTTTTAGTATTTTACTTTCTTCAATTGTCAACAATTTCTCTCTCCAGTATTTGGAAATTAATATTTGATTATTATATTTTATTTCTTTAATCAAACCATATGCTGCAGTTATATATTTACATTCCTGTGTAAGGGTTTGCCATAAGTTCAGACACATGTTTAAATCTTCTTCTTTAATTATGTCATTCCCTTTACTAAGGTAACTTATTGATAGGTCTTTTAATTGTCTTATTATAATTAGATACGATTTGGGAGATTCAACTCTTCTAAAATATTGTGAATCGGGATACCTAAAAGGATATAAATCAAGTAGGGTTAAATTAATTATAAGTGGGAATTTCTTAAGGTCTATCAGCTGGTTACCAATTTTCAGATTTGGATTTTTGTGAAATGGTTGAAGAATTATCATACTTTGCAAAAGATTTAATGAGTTAAAGAGATTTTGTACTGAAACTATATATGTTTTGATATGTTCCAACATGAAGTACACTTTAAGAGTATTTTTGTTTAAAAAAGGTAATGCCTTGCAGTTAATATCCAATTCCTTGACATGTTTATGATTAAGAACCAGCCATTTGGGAACCCATTTCGAGTTACACCCATCAAAGTTAATTATTCTTAAAAGTCTATTGGTGTTTATTATTAAATAATATGTTTTCAAATTAGGTAGATCCAACCCTCCCTATTTTTGGAGCCATCAATTTATCATACGATATCGTAACTTTTCTAGGTTCCCATAGGAAGCTAGCTAGTTCTGTATGAAGCTGTTTGCACAATTTTTGGAGATTTGAACTTGTGATGCTCTAAAATATATAGTAATCTAGGAAGTATATTCATTTTAATAATTGAAGTCTTCGCCATTATTGGTAATTTCAGATTATCCCATCTTTTCAAGTCAGATACTATCTGCTCCCAAATAACCTTAACATTATTGAGATAAAAATCTCTGTTGTCTGTTGAGAAAACCACTCCTAAGTATTTTATTTTATCTTCGGATTTTACCTGTCCTACCAATGGTAATAGTGAAAAGGTGTAGGTGTCTTTAATGGGAATATCTTAGTTTTTTTTAAATTTAATTTATAATTGGAAATTTTTGCAAATTCTTCTACTGCCTTTAATATTTTATTAGTATCCGAAACAGGTGTTGTGCAATAAATACTCAAATCATCTGCAAAAGCAGCCATTGTGATCTTCGTACCATAGATCCTTGGAGCATTATGATAGATATTTTGTTTAATGTGCAAAATAGAGGTTCCAAATGCAAATTGAATAACAAGGGAGATAAAGGACAGCCTTGACGTGTACCATTTTTAATTTGAATTCTTTTGGAAAGATTCCTGTTAATGACTAGATTTGTAGAAGGAGTGGTATATAATTTTTAAAGTTGAAGTGAATTCTTTCGGTATGTTAAAACATGTTAAAATGTCAAATAAATATTCTAAGTTCACTCTGTCAAATGCTTTTTGTGCATCAATTATAAGTGCGTAAAGATTATGGTTTTATGGGTGGCATGAGAAATCATTGTATGCAGTGTTAATGTATTATCTATAGTTTGTCTGCTATTTATAAAACCGGCTTGTTCATCAGATATTATAGGGTTAATTACCATTTTCAACCTGTTAGCCAAAATCGATGTCATAATTTTCATATCTATGTTTAAAAGTGAGATGGGTCTATAATTATCCGGGTTTTGTCGATCAGTATTTTCTTTTGGTATGAGAATAGTTTTCGATGCATTAAAGTGTGGGTCAGTAATTTTATTGTTAATAATATAGTTAAAGACCACTGACAGTATTTTCCCAGAATATCACTAAAAGTTTTATAAAATTCTGTAGTCAAACCATCTGGTCCCGGAGCTTTGTATGGCTTCAATTTCTTGATAACATCAGTTATTTCCTCTGAAGAAATAGGTTTAATCAGGTTCATATGAAGCTCATCATTAATCTTTGGAAATATAATTTTCTGAAGAAAATCATTATTATTCTTATTTGGATTTACATCCTGTTGTTCACCATATAGTTCTGAAAATATTAGTTCAAAACCTTTATGATATCTTCCGTATTGGTGTATGTTTTATTGTTGAAGTATATTTCAGGGATTTGGGAAGGTGACTTCGATTGATTAATAATACGTGCTAGTGCTTTTGACGGGTCTGTATGTGATTAGCGTATTTTACCAGCATTTTCTGTTCATGGAATGATAATTTACTGTTTTGTAATAAAAAGTTTCTTCTGACAATTTAATAATTCCGTTTGGTTTGTTTACTATAATTTCTAATTAATTCCTGATCTAATAATTCAATTTTTGATTCCAAGTCATGCATATCTTTCACTTGTAATTTCTTGTAGAAAGTAGCTTTTTGGATAAACATTCCTCTAATTTGCACTTTGATAGTTGCCCATTCTATGTCTGATGGATGTCGGTTTTCTAAAAGCTTATTTAATAATTGATTAAAAACTCCTGAGCTTCTTTTAATACATCCTCTTTATGCAATAGATATGGATTTAATGTCCAATTATAACCCCTAGCATGCAATTTATGACAAGTATCTTTCTTAAAGGTTAATGTGATCCTGGAGTGATCCGACAAATAACGAGCTTGTATGTATATATAGGGATCAAAACACATTAGTGTATCTGATATTAAAGAAATCGATCCTGGACCACATTTTATGACAGCTCGAATAAAATGTGAAGTTATTTGGATTCATTTGGTCCTTATTATATTTAAATGGATCATAAAGTTTAAAATCTGCTTTAAGTTCCTGCAGTGCTATCACTGCCTGATTATTATAAGATCTATGGGGACTTGTTTTATCTAGTTTAGGGTCTTGGTATGTATTCCAGTCACCTCCTATTATTATATAATAATTGTTATATTGGTTTAAAATAAAGTAAAGTGATGTTATGAAGGTTTGCTGATTGGTACATGGGGCATATATATTAAGAAGAATCACCGGTTTATCATAAAATTTTGTTATAAAAATTACATAACACCATCTTCCTTCTTTATCCATTTTAAAATCTAAAATTCTCTCTTGGAACTGAGTTTTGATGATTATTGCTACACCTGCACTATTAGTTGTCCCTTCCAAGCTATTACCCCTGATCCATTTTTATTTTAATGGCAGTCCATTGATCATTAGCCAAGTGGGTTTCTTGTAACAATATAAATTGTGCTTTTGACTGAAGAAGTAAATGAAAAATAGTTTCCTTTTTTCAGATTCTGGAAACCTTTAACATTGCATGAGTCTATTATCCACATAAAAATACTTTTAAGATGTTAGTGTATATGTTGAATTTGAAAGACGATACTAGATTCGGTATAATATCAGATTTTGAAATATCTGGAAGCAAACTAAATGCCCCATCCCTAACCAGTGCCTATCCACTATTCTCCTGGACCAGGACAAACATAGGTTTTTAACACTGTTTATACTTCTATTGGTATACATCAATCCTAAATGACTATTATATAATAACACCCTAACAAGATATACAAAACCTATGATAACTACAACTAACCCTACAAAAACTAACCTACACATTCCCCATTAAACACTAGTACCTATCTACAGCTCTTGAACATATTAGTTAGTTAACACACTGTTATGTCTTACATACCAATTTCTTATTCTACCCTGTAATGATTTAAATACATTATTAATTAAATAATTGGTTATATTATCCTAGAATAACTAGCTGTCTTATCTAACTTTGCCTAGGTAAGTATAACATGTTAACAGCAGCATTGATAAAAACAACATCAGTAACATTTTTTCACCATTAATGTATTAATACTGTAAGAAATATATAGCTAACATAATGCACAGCATCTCTAGAACCACATAAAATATATATCCTTCCATTCCCTTAGGAATAGGAGAGTGAATTATACATGTTAACACATATAGATTATCATAGCATTAATAAGGAGAAAGTTTTTTTTGTAGTAACATAAACAATATAACAGTCATTTCAAAGGCAGAAAAGCAAAAATATCAATAGTATATAATTATAACTGCATTTCTATCTTCAGGCACACTATCTAGATCCAAAATAGAATAACTGTAGTAACTTTATATTGTTTCTAACATTGTAGTTAAATTACTCTATTTAACCATATGTTACAGCCCAGTTTAAATCCTTACCTGAATAAGCTGACATTTCTTTATACAAAATAAAAGTCAAACCTCTCTAAAATAGTCCAGGAGCCTCGTTTTGCCATTCTAAAAGCTTCCCTGGCTCCACAGAGCTCTGGCTACTTCCTGGTATAAAAATCTTGATTTTGAGTTCTCGAAGGGGACCCATTATGTGGACAGATTTCGGAAGTGCCACAACAAAAGCTGACCCTCTGGAGCATTTCTAGGACTTCCTGTTGACTCACAGACACACACAGTTCATCAAGGCTGCAGGAGTTCATGAAATCTTTAGATTTAAGCTGGACCTGTAAGAAAATACTGGTTAATGATTAAACAGGGGCCTGGTGAGAAAAAGAAGCAAACAAAGGATTTTGAAGCCTTGAGGTATAGTAGCCATGGAATCCCAGAATCTGTATTGCTGTACACAGACTGAATGTTCCAGTTAAGCTTCTGAAGTTGGAAGGATTTAAAAGTCTTCAAAAGGTGAGTTTTGCTTCCTTTTTGTAGAAACAGAATATTTGGCTCCATCAAATGTAAAGATTAATGTACTTGGATACTTCATCTGGAATTTTATATTTTTATCAATAAGAAATTTGCAGTAAGGGGCTAATGCTTGTCTGGCTTGTCTGATTTGCATTGGTAGATCTTGACCCATAGAAACTCTGTTATTTTGCCACATTACAAAACCTCCTTTCTTTTCATAGTTAGAATTATTTTATTTACATCCTGGTAATTCAGAATTTTGACATAAACCGGTCTAGGAATATTTGATGCTTGTGATTCCCTGAGAGCTCTGTGTGCTCTTTCTATGACTATTTGCTTAGCCATACCGAGTCCTCGAACAATATTTCCAGTATCTGTGTAATGGTAGGCATTAGATCATTATATTGAATATTTTCCGGGATTCCTCTAATAATTATGTTGTTTCTTCTGGATCTTGCCTCTAAATCCAGGATCTTGGTCTGCATAGTTTGAATGTCCAGGTCATGAATATCTGTTTTTTGTAAGAAATGTTATTCTGTCCTCATTATCAGATATTCTAGCCTCAGATTTATCTATTCTGTCGAGAATTTGACTGCATGTGGCATTAAAAGCAAGTATCTGGTTTGAAAGTGCATTTAAAGATTCTTGTATGGGTAACAGTGCTGTTTTAATGTCCTCCATGTTAGCTAGCTGATCCAGTTGGTTTGTTCCTCCTGTTTTAAAAGATCTTGTGGTTTTACAGTTTTCTGTCTTTTAAATGTAGAGTCTTTCTCTGGTGACATCAGCATTGATAATTTAGTTTTAGTTGTTGTTGTGTCCATATTTTTGTCCAGTTTTGACATCTTGAAACAGAAATCAGATAGATCCTTTGTTTATAGCTCTATTCAGAGTCAGGCAGACAATCAGCTTTAATCCTGTGAAATTAATTAGTTTTTCCTTCGTTCTTTTGATTCTCAGTCGTAGTTTGGTTGTAGTAGAATAGTTAAATCCGGTAATTAATGCAAAAAGACTTGTAGTATATCCTCAGGGTTACTTATTCTTGCGAGTAACTGGAGAGCTGTAGATGTACAGTGTCTACAGAAAGGCGGCCATCTTTGTCTCCAGAACATTTCTAACATACTGTGTCTGGGTCACATTATCATCACATTCCTACAGCTACATCCTTCAGAACATTTCTAACATACTGTGTCTGGGTCACATTATCATCACAATCCTGTAGCTACATCCTTCAGAACATTTCTAACATACTGTGTCTGGGTCACATTATCATCACATTCCTACAGCTACATCCTTCAGAACATTTCTAACATACTGTGTTTGGGTCACATTATCATCACATTCCTACAGCTACACCCTTCAGAACATTTCTAACATACTGTGTCTGGGTCACATTATCATCACATTCCTGTAGCTATATCCTTCAGAACATTTCTAACATACTGTGTCTGGGTCACATTATCATCACATTCCTACAGCTACTTCCTTCAGAACATTTCTAACATACTGTGTCTGGGTCACATTATCATCACATTCCTGTAGCTATATCCTTCAGAACATTTCTAACATTCTGTGTCTGGGTCACATTATCATCACATTCCTACAGCTGCATCCTTCAGAACATTTCTAACATAGTGTGTCTGGGTCGCATTATCATCACATTCCTATATTTACATCCTTCAGAACATTTCTAACATACTGTGTCTGTGTCACATTATCATCACATTCCTACAACTACATCCTTCAGAACATTTCTAACATATTGTGTCTGGGTCACATTATCATTATATTCCTACAGCTACATACTTCAGAACATTTCTAGCATACTGTGTCTGGGTCACATTATCTTCACATTCCTGTAGCTACATCCTTCAGAACATTTCTAACATACTGTGTCTGTGTCACATTATCATCACATTCCTATAGCTACATCCTTCAGAACATTTCTAACATACTGTGTCTGGGTCACATTATCATCACATTTCTACAGCTACATCCTTCAGAATATTTCTAACATACTGTGTCTGGGTCACATTATCATCACGTTCCTGTTGCTACATCCTTCAGAACATTTCTAACATACTGTGTCTGGGTCACATTATCATCACATTCCTACAACTACATCCTTCAGAACATTTCTAACATACTGTGTCTGGGTCACATTATCATCACATTCCTATAGCTACATACTTCAGAACATTTCTAACATACTGTGTCTGAGTCGCATTATCATCACATTTCTACAGCTACATTCTTCAGAACATTTCTAACATACTGTGTCTGGGTCACATTATCATCACGTTCCTGTTGCTACATCCTTCAGAACATTTCAAACATACTGTGTCTGGGTCACATTATCATCACATTCCTGTAGCTATATCCTTCAGAACATTTCTAACATACTGTGTCTGGGTCACATTGTCATCACATTCCTGTAGCTACATCCTTCAGAACATTTCTAGCATACTGTGTCTGGGTCACATTATCATCACATTCCTGTAGCTACATCCATCAGATCATTTCTAACATACTGTGTCTGGGTCACATTATCATCACATTCCTAAAGCTACATCCTTCAGAACATTTCTAACATACTGTGTCTGGGTCACATTATCATCACATTCCTACAGCTACATCCTTCAGAACATTTCTAACATACTGTGTCTGGGTCACATTATCATCACAATCCTGTAGCTACATCCTTCAGAACATTTCTAACATACTGTGTCTGGGTCACATTATCATCACATTCCTACAGCTACATCCTTCAGAACATTTCTAACATACTGTGTCTGGGTCACATTATCATCACATTCCTACAGCTACATCCTTCAGAACATTTCTAACATACTGTGTCTGGGTCACATTATCATCACATTCCTGTAGCTATATCCTTCAGAACATTTCTAACATACTGTGTCTGGGTCACATTATCATCACATTCCTACAGCTACATCCTTCAGAACATTTCTAACATACTGTGTCTGGGTCACATTATCATCACATTCCTGTAGCTACATCCTTCAGAACATTTCTAACATACTGTGTCTGGGTCACATTATCATCACATTCCTACAGCTACATCCTTCAGAACATTTCTAACATACTGTGTCTGGGTCACATTATCATCACATTCCTATAGCTACATCCTTCAGAACATTTCTAACATACTGTGTCTGGGTCACATTATCATCACATTCCTACAGCTACATCCTTCAGAACATTTCTAACATACTGTGTCTGGGTCACATTATCATCACATTCCTGTAGCTACATCCTTCAGAACATTTCTAACATACTGTGTCTGTGTCACATTATCATCACATTCCTATAGCTACATCCTTCAGAACATTTCTAACATACTGTGTCTGGGTCACATTATCATCACATTCCTACAGCTACATCCTTCAGAACATTTCTAACATACTGTGTCTGGGTCACATTATCATCACATTCCTATAGCTACATCCTTCAGAACATTTCTAACATACTGTGTCTGGGTCACATTATCATCACATTCCTACAGCTACATCCTTCAGAACATTTCTAACATACTGTGTCTGGGTCACATTATCATCACATTCCTACAGCTACATCCTTCAGAACATTTCTAACATACTGTGTCTGGGTCACATTATCATCACATTCCTACAGCTACATCCTTCAGAACATTTCTAACATACTGTGTCTGGGTCACATTATCATCACATTCCTATATTTACATCCTTCAGAACATTTCTAACATACTGTGTCTGGGTCACATTATCATCACATTCCTAAAGCTACATCCTTCAGAACATTTCTAACATACTGTGTCTGGGTCACATTATCATCACATTCCTAAAGCTACATCCTTCAGAACATTTCTAACATACTGTGTCTGGGTCACATTATCATCACATTCCTATAGCTACATCCTTCAGAACATTTCTAACATACTGTGTCTGGGTCACATTATCATCACATTCCTATAGCTACATCCTTCAGAACATTTCTAACATACTGTGTCTGGGTCACATTATCATCACATTCCTAAAGCTACATCCTTCAGAACATTTCTAACATACTGTGTCTGGGTCACATTATCATCACATTCCTATAGCTACATCCTTCAGAACATTTCTAACATACTGTGTCTGGGTCACATTATCATCACATTCCTATAGCTACATCCTTCAGAACATTTCTAACATACTGTGTCTGGGTCACATTATCATCACATTCCTAAAGCTACATCCTTCAGAACATTTCTAACATACTGTGTCTGGGTCACATTATCATCACATTCCTGTAGCTACATCCTTCAGAACATTTCTAACATACTGTGTCTGGGTCACATTATCATCACATTCCTACAGCTACATCCTTCAGAACATTTCTAACATACTGTGTCTGGGTCACATTATCATCACATTCCTGTAGCTACATCCTTCAGAACATTTCTAACATACTGTGTCTGGGTCACATTATCATCACATTCCTACAGCTACATCCTTCAGAACATTTCTAACATACTGTGTCTGGGTCACATTATCATCACATTCCTGTAGCTACATCCTTCAGAACATTTCTAACATACTGTGTCTGGGTCACATTATCATCACATTCCTACAGCTACATCCTTCAGAACATTTCTAACATACTGTGTCTGGGTCACATTATCATCACATTCCTATAGCTACATCCTTCAGAACATTTCTAACATACTGTGTCTGGGTCACATTATCATCACATTCCTACAGCTACATCCTTCAGAACATTTCTAACATACTGTGTCTGGGTCACATTATCATCACATTCCTGTAGCTACATCCTTCAGAACATTTCTAACATACTGTGTCTGGGTCACATTATCATCACATTCCTATAGCTACATCCTTCAGAACATTTCTAACATACTGTGTCTGGGTCACATTATCATCACATTCCTATAGCTACATCCTTCAGAACATTTCTAACATACTGTGTCTGGGTCACATTATCATCACATTCCTGTAGCTACATCCTTCAGAACATTTCTAACATACTGTGTCTGGGTCACATTATCATCACATTCCTAAAGCTACATCCTTCAGAACATTTCTAACATACTGTGTCTGGGTCACATTATCATCACATTCCTATATTTACATCCTTCAGAACATTTCTAACATACTGTGTCTGGGTCACATTATCATCACATTCCTATATTTACATCCTTCAGAACATTTCTAACATACTGTGTCTGGGTCGCATTATCATCACATTCCTAAAGCTACATCCTTCAGAACATTTCTAACATACTGTGTCTGGGTCACATTATCATCACATTCCTAAAGCTACATCCTTCAGAACATTTCTAACATACTGTGTCTGGGTCACATTATCATCACATTCCTATATTTACATCCTTCAGAACATTTCTAACATACTGTGTCTGGGTCACATTATCATCACATTCCTATATTTACATCCTTCAGAACATTTCTAACATACTGTGTCTGGGTCACATTATCATCACATTCCTATAGCTACATCCTTCAGAACATTTCTAACATACTGTGTCTGGGTCACATTATCATCACATTCCTAAAGCTACATCCTTCAGAACATTTCTAACATACTGTGTCTGGGTCACATTATCATCACATTCCTATATTTACATCCTTCAGAACATTTCTAACATACTGTGTCTGGGTCACATTATCATCACATTCCTACAGCTACATCCTTCAGAACATTTCTAACATACTGTGTCTGGGTCACATTATCATCACATTCCTGTAGCTACATCCTTCAGAACATTTCTAACATACTGTGTCTGGGTCACATTATCATCACATTCCTGTAGCTACATCCTTCAGAACATTTCTAACATACTGTGTCTGGGTCACATTATCATCACATTCCTACAGCTACATCCTTCAGAACATTTCTAACATACTGTGTCTGGGTCACATTATCATCACATTCCTATAGCTACATCCTTCAGAACATTTCTAACATACTGTGTCTGGGTCACATTATCATCACATTCCTACAGCTACATCCTTCAGAACATTTCTAACATACTGTGTCTGGGTCACATTATCATCACATTTCTACAGCTACATCCTTCAGAACATTTCTAACATACTGTGTCTGGGTCACATTATCATCACGTTCCTGTTGCTACATCCTTCAGAACATTTCTAACATACTGTGTCTGGGTCACATTATCATCACGTTCCTGTTGCTACATCCTTCAGAACATTTCTAACATACTGTGTCTGGGTCACATTATCATCACATTCCTACAACTACATCCTTCAGAACATTTCTAACATACTGTGTCTGGGTCACATTATCATCACATTCCTAAAGCTACATCCTTCAGAACATTTCTAACATACTGTGTCTGGGTCACATTATCATCACATTCCTATATTTACATCCTTCAGAACATTTCTAACATACTGTGTCTGGGTCACATTATCATCACATTCCTATATTTACATCCTTCAGAACATTTCTAACATACTGTGTCTGGGACACATTATCATCACATTCCTATATTTACATCCTTCAGAACATTTCTAACATACTGTGTCTGGGTCACATTATCATCACGTTCCTGTTGCTACATCCTTCAGAACATTTCTAACATACTGTGTCTGGGTCACATTATCATCACATTCCTGTTGCTACATCCTTCAGAACATTTCTAACATACTGTGTCTGGGTCACATTATCATCAAATTCCTGTAGCTACATCCTTCAGAACATTTCTAACATACTGTGTCTGGGTCACATTATCATCACATTCCTGTAGCTACATCCTTCAGAACATTTCTAACATACTGTGTCTGGGTCACATTATCATCACATTCCTAAAGCTACATCCTTCAGAACATTTCTAACATACTGTGTCTGGGTCACATTATCATCACATTCCTATATTTACATCCTTCAGAACATTTCTAACATACTGTGTCTGGATCACATTATCATCACATTCCTAAAGCTACATCCTTCAGAACATTTCTAACATACTGTGTCTGGGTCACATTATCATCACATTCCTAAAGCTACATCCTTCAGAACATTTCTAACATACTGTGTCTGGGTCACATTATCATCACATTCCTAAAGCTACATCCTTCATTACATTTCTAACATACTGTGTCTGGGTCACATTATCATCACATTCCTATATTTACATCCTTCAGAACATTTCTAACATACTGTGTCTGGGTCACATTATCATCACATTCCTGTAGCTGCATCCTTCAGAACATTTCTAACATACTGTGTCTGGGTCACATTATCATCACATTCCTGTAGCTACATCCTTCAGAACATTTCTAACATACTGTGTCTGTGTCACATTATCATCACATTCCTGTAGCTACATCCTTCAGAACATTTCTAACATACTGTGTCTAGGTCACATTATCGTTTCTCTACATTACTTTTTCAGTTAGTTACAGCTCCTAGGTGTTTGCAAAATGTTTAACTCCAGGGATAGTTCATTGCAGACTGCAAATCATTCACATTGTTCATTATTTAGTTGACTTACTGATCTTTGCAGCAAGCTTTGCTGGATGTCAGGAGTCCTTCACAACGCTTTCTTCACCGTTTACCAAACTGTACTTTTAGATTCCTGTTTATAAAATTTCCATCTTTCAAGATTGTGCTTTTATACTGCCTTCTACATACATCTCTGAATTTGTATGTGGAAACTTTCCTGATTTATTTTAATTTATTTCCTTTACATTTGTTTTCTGGGGTAGTCCGACTGGATATATGTCCATTTTTAGCCGATGCCCAGGGAGAAAGGCTCCAATTAGAGAAACTACAAATATAACATTTAAAAAATATAAAATATAAAAAAGTATAAAAACAACATTTACAACAAAGAATAAAAAACAAAGTGAGTATGTAAAATGGTTCACGGTGTTCCCTAATAGGGATACACAATTCACATGGTCAGAGAAAATTAAAGGCAGGAGACATTAGATAGCATACAAAGCTTGGTGAAATAGGTACTTGTTTGATATTTAGAGATTCTCCTTTCAGTATTTAACTTAATCAAGACTGATACATGGGCAGAGCCAGTTCATTTTGAGATACTGTTTGAGTTTTTTTTTGAATAGACCTATGGAGGATTGTAGGGTTATATGGTTTGGCAACAAATGACAGGTTTTACTAACAAAGTTAGTAAACAGGGATTCACCAGCAGCATTGTTAGCTGTGTGGGTTTGGACAAGTAGTTTGTTGGCTGATCGCAGGGATCTCAAGTTGCTATCGGGCTTAATGATATTTATGAGTGAGGGGGTATCCTCAGGGTGGTACAAAATTTTGTGTGCTATTTGGAGTTGATTGAATTGAATTAGACTGGGCAGTTCTAGCCACTCTAGTTGTTTCAGGTTCTGGTACTGGTGGGTTCTGTAATTGGAGACAGTGGCAAATTTGCCAATATGGTTATAACTATGGGAGAGCTTACCTATTTCTGATTTGTTGAGGTTTGAGAGTACAGGTGAGGCATATAGTAGAGTAGACAGTAGGTGTGACTGGGCGACTGCAGTCCTAGCCAGAGGGGTTAAAAATGTTTTGTTTTTATACAGTGACCCAAGCTTCTTATTGATGGTCTGTATGGTTTTGTTGACCTGTAGATCAAATTTAAGATTATTGTCTACGATAAACCCTGGAAGTTTAGTGTGTTGATCTGGGGAGATAGTGGTACCATTGTTTGACGTGACAGAGAAAGAAAGTTTGGCAGATTTGCTGGTGGGGGTGGAGTACAAGTTTAGTTTTATTGGGATTCAGCAGTAGGTGTTGGTTGGTGAGCCAGTTCTCAATAGTGTTGAATGTATTTTGGGTTAGGGCTTGCAGTTTGGATGGGGAAGTAGCTGCCCAGATCAGAGTGGAAGCATCTGCATATTGAATGCAGGTAGCTTTAGAGATAGTAGTATGAAGGTTGTTAATAAAAATAGAGAAGAGTAGTGGGCCTAGTGTGGAGCCTTGAGGGACACCAAGTGTGAGAGGTAGCTGGCTGGAGAGTTTGCCCTGCCATAATACTGCCTGTTGTCTACCAGTCAGGTAGGGCTGGAACCACAGGACTGCAGGCTGATTGAGAGAGATAATGAGAAGGTCATGGGTGACCATGTCGAAGGCTTCTGATAGGTCAAGAAAGAGGGCGGAGGAGAGCCTATTGTTACCCCTATTTTGATTTAGGGTGTTAGCAAAGGAAAGAAGGGCTGAGGTGGTGCTGTGGTTTGGCCTGAAGCCGTGCTGGGAGTTGGACAGTAAGTTATTCTGTGTAAGCTGTTGCGTTAGTTGCTTGTGTGCACATTTCTCCATTATTTTGGCTGTGGGGAATGAATGGCAGTGGGTCTATAGATGGACATGTCTGTAGAACTTCCACCTTTGTGGAGTGGAATGACGTGGGATATTTTCCAGAGGGAGGGGATAGCACTTTCAGATAAGGTTCTGTTGACTAGGATAGATATGGGATATGCAATGGCATCTGCCACTATTTGTAGGTACTCTGCAGGGAGGAGGTCAGCAGCGAGGGTGGTAGGTTTTAGTTTTTCTATAAGTGTTTTGATAAAACTAGTGGATACCAGTTGGAAGCTAAATTGGGGGTGATTGGTGGGTTGGTAAGGGGAGTGATTTAGTTTTGTGGGGGTTAACTGATTTGCTAGGGATTGTATTGTTTCAGTGAAAAAGTTATTATAAGCGGCGGCTATGATCTCAGGGGAGATATGGGTGTGGTTAGCAGAGGTTGGGGTGGTAGAATGACCTGGATGTAGAAGTTGATTTAGGCCTGCCCAGAACTTTTGAGGGTGGTTTTGGTGTTTTTGTAAGACATTTTGGTAAAATCTATTGTTGTCTAGTAAAACAGATTTTTTAGTATCGTTCTTGAGTTGACGATATTTTAAATGGTCAAGTGGGTCTTTAGTAGATCTCCAGCTGGCCCAGGCTTTGTTCCTAGTTTTGATTTTAAATTTAGTATCCTTTGTGAGCCATGGTGCTGTATTTGATCTAGATTTTATCGTACGTGCTGGAGCATGGGAATCAAGGATGCTTAGGAATTTAGTGTTGAAGTGAGCTATAGCCTCTTCTAGTGGTAGATGTTTTAGTTTTGACCAGTCATCTGCTTTTAGTTCATTTAGGAAAATAGGAGCTACAAAGTTTTTCCTATTGGTCTGGTGGGGGTTTCCTGCCTCATGTTTTATGATATAGGTTAGTAGATGGTCACTAAGGCCATCAGGGAGAGTGCCAGCTGTGTATTGTTGGGGTTGGTTATTAACTAGCATCCAGTCTAGGATACTTTCCCTTTTGGTTGGTTTGTTTGTCCTGGTGGGAGAGGTTATGGTCTGTTTAAACCCAAATAAGTTTACTGGGGTGTGGGAGGGTTTGGAGGAGCAGGGGTACCCATCGGTGTTGAAGTCACCAAGAACTATTGTTTCTTGGGGATAAGTAGTGGATAACAAGTGAAGGATATCCTCCAGAGTATTTAAGTTGTTGCCTGGTCGAATATATGCACAGATGATATTCAATCATTTTTTATGACTGATCTGTAGTTTGGTTATGAGGAGTTCTGTATTATTGAATTAGGGTGGTTGAATAGCTTCTCTATTAACAGTTAGAGTATTTTTGTATAGGGCTGCTATCCCACCTCCTTTCTTTGTAGTGCGGTCTAACTGGTGCATATTGTATCCAGGAGGTAATATCTCATTGTCGGTAGTATTAAGTTTTAGCCAGTTTTCCATAAGACACATAATTTCTGGGGAGTGGGTTGCTAGGAGGGCGTGTAGGTTGTGAATCTTATTGTTAATACTTCTAATATTCAGGTGAAATGCTAGGAGGGAACTAGTGGAAGTAGAAAGTGGTAGCGTGACTGTGGGGGTTGTGGTAGGGGAGTGAGGGTTATTGGGTGTGGGTGGGCCGGGTTGGGATGAATGTCTCCATCTTTTATAAGGTTATAGTGACAGGATACTCATAGTCTTAGGAGTTTATAAGTTTTATATAGTCTTTGTCTTTAGGTTTAAGTTTTGCGGCTCTACAGGGGTGATATTTTGTTGATGGTAGTAGATTTGGTGTGTTTGGGATGGTAAAGTGATTGGTTTTATGTGTGAAGTTGTGGGTGGCTGTTTGACCATTTGGATAGTGAATACTATGGTCAAGTTCTTGTGCATAAGCAGTAAGATGGTAAAATGGAAATAATATACGCAGGAGGGTAATTAGTATTGTTTTACTTGTCGGCATTATGTTGGGGGGGGGCAGTTTGATAGCTGATTGCCCTTACAGGGTGTGGAAGTATGGGATAGAGGAAATGGGTCAAGGGGGAGGGCTGTTCAGAGATGTACAAGGCTCTGATTGGTTCTTAGCTTGAGGGGACTCCAATCAGTCTGAGCTTTCAGGCAAAGGATATCTTGGAATTCTGAGGTTCATGGCGCCTGTGATTCACATGATTCTTCCTGTCAGGTTATAGATTAGAAAACTTCAGTGATTAAAAAAAATAAATAAAAAAAATGTGGACCCAACATTCTCATTCTCTGCAATTTTCAGATGAAGATTTTGGGAGAAAGAAGTGCATTTATGGAGGCAATAAGACACCTCAGTTTTTGGTTGGGGAGCTGTTTCTATGAAGGTAAAGGCATAAGACCTGTGGGACAGTTCAGACAGACCAGAGTGCATAAATGTCAAAGAGATGTTAGCTAAGTTCCACGTTATGGAATCTCTTCATGAGCTGTGGTGCCTGGGACCATTACAGGTGATTACAAAAAAAGGGGGGCACTAGTTCTTACCCCATGTGTAGTTTGGGTATGATGGCTTGGGAGGTAGCTCTACAGCAGTGTATAACCCTCCAAGCATCTTACGTTCTAGCAGAGCAAAATGTAGTAGCATTCAAGCTGAACATGACCAGGAGTTTGCAGATGATTGCAAATTGGGTACAGTCATTTAATTCCCCAAGACACAAATATCTGCCAAGAAGGCCTGACACACACTAATACAAGATGCATCATGGTACAAAATTCAATGCCAAAAAGTGCCTTATCGTTCAGAGAGATGGTCACCCCAGCAAGCTACTACCATGACAATACACCCCTAAGAGTAGACTCTGTAGTCAGGGATTTTGGAACGTAAGTAGAACGTGATTTGGTCTTTTACCATCATGTGTCTACAGTAGAGAGGAAATCATTCTATGCTGCACAACTCATAAGCAGGGGTGTGGTATCTAGATACAAGCATGTCATCATTCTGTTGTATTCTGCTCTCTTAAGATCAATTATTGAGGACAATACCCCCTTTGGTATGTACCTGTACAACTGGAACAACCCTAGAGATTCCCCACAAAAAAACACATTATATTGAAAACCAGTCCTCTGCAGACCACCTCAAAGCCTCAATGTCTTGTTTGTTTATTTGGTTTCCTACAGCATCCTCCAGGCTAGTTCTAATGGACCTGTTGCACATCCATAAAATAAAAAAAACATCAAAAACACCCGGTCTAAGGACCTAAACCTTGCCCATAAATAAATAAATAGGACATGCTGGGGAGACACGTATGAGTCTCAGAGGTCTCCCCTTCTCTGGAACAGGCTTCCCATTCATGCGTGGCAGAATTTATCCTGGCACTTATTTATGTGAAAACTAGATCAGTGGATGAGGAATAATAAATGCACCTCTAGTCTTGCACTTATGTCTTTACTAGTGAGAGGAAGTTTGTAAATCCTCTGCCAGCCATGCCCAAGAATATATATATATATATATATATATATATATATATATATATATATATATATATATATATATATATATATATATATATATATATATATATATATATATGTATATATATATATATATATATATATATATATATATATTTGGGAACCAAAACCTATTAAGTTTTACTGGGACGCATGGCTGGGCTTAAGAAAGCACTTTGAGTCAATAGCCTAGCATTTTACTATGATACTATTATATATGTTTTTGTGGTTTCCTGGCATATAAGCTTTCTCTTTTTTTTTATTTTGGTGAGAAAATCCTGTAGTAGTCTGATCTCTGAATGATAATTTCTCTCCTTGAGTCTAGCCAATCAATAGTCAGACTGTAGGAGTGGGAAGGTGCCAGAGGTTTTTAAAGACAGGCTGGTGGTTGCATCCTGACAAGGATACAATCCAAATAGCCAAAGACTACTGCAGCAGTGTAACTTACATAACTGCATTTACTCCTCTGTCCTCATGTCAGATAATCTCTTCCTCCTTGGGACCTTGATTTTGTGATAGAAATTCTAGGTGAGGCTTTTTTTGAGCAGGCATCTTCTACCTCACTGAAATTTCTTTTTTGGAAGACTGTTTTTCTAGTTGTAATAACTTCAGATAGAAGAGTTTCAGAGTTGCAAGACTTATCCTCTGATCCACCATTTATTTGGTCTTTCATAAGGATATGGTTTCACTATGCACAAACCCATTCTTTATTCCCAGGGTGGCATCCATTTCACCAGCCTATCCATTACCAGTACTTTTTCCAAACCATTCCAGTAAAGGAGGAATATATTCCCCATATTCTAGAAGTAAAATAGACAATTAAGCTTTTCTCTTCACAGTACTAAATCATTCAGGGAGTATTCTCAACTTTTCCATTCATTTGACATCAACAGGCTGTGGACTGAAGTTTCAAAAATATATTTTTCTAGGTGGGTTTCTGATTGGTGTCCTTTGTATATTCTGTGCACGGCTGATCCTTGCCATGTAGACCTAAGCTCATTCTCCTAGGTCTCTCACCACCTCTACAACTTGCTTTACAAATTCCTCACATTGACAAAATGTGGTCACAGCAAGTTGGTCTACTTACACACCTTCCACAGACATTACAAAATGGGTATGATTTTGAGGTCTTGGGTTTCATTTGCAGCCACTATCCTTAAGGGTCTGTCATGATTCTATTCAGATTTATGAGTACCATGGGACTGGATGGACGGATTGAGTCATCTGTGGTAGTTAGGTACATACCATAATGCTAACTCCTTTAATCCATGTCTGTCTGATACGACATCCCTCCATCTACACTCCCTTCCAAATTGTCATGCTGGACGACCTGGGAGACTATTTTAGTTCTTCTACAGTCTTCTCCATTTTAGGGCCAATTTCCTTTTGCTATGGGCAAGCAAACATGGTCTGAGGTAACTTGTGGTACAAGCACATTATGGAAGGGAAAAAGTAAAGGACCTCAAAGCTGGAGCACATGTTTTTCTGGCTTGGATTCAATAAGCAGCCTGAAGACCCATCAGTCATATAAGAAGGATGTGGATGAAAGGTTTTAGCTTTATGGTAATTACATAGCTACTGTATTTACAATAGGCACGCTGACTGGGCTGTCCAATCAGCCTGCACATTTCTAAACTAATGACCCCTTATTGTATAATTGACTCAAAATCTGCACTGAGTGCTAAGAACAGAATAGGTAGCAGTTTTTTCTCTTAGTGTGGAAGAGCGCAGTGGTGCAACGATAGTGTTGTCACCTCACAATAAGAGGTTCTCCGGTTCGATTCTTGGCTGGATTGCCTTCTGTGTGGAGTCTGCATGTCCTCCCTGCATTCATGTGGGTTTCCTCTGGGTACTCCGGTTTCTTCCCATGTTACAAAGACTTGTGTCTGGAGCATTCCCCCTAGGGCATCTGCTGACAATTGTCTTTGTTCCAAGTCAGAATTTCCCAGTTAACAAATGTTAACTAAATAAAATAAGAGTTTTTCTCGAATCCCCAAGTCTTCCTTAGCACAAGCCAGAACCTTAAAATGTTAGCACCCTTGATGACTGCAGAGTCAGTGATGCAACAGGTAGCACACTAACCTTTTGTACAGAAGGCTGTGGGTTATATTCCCACACCAGGTAGATGGATTGCTGAGACAGCAGTCCAGCATATGGGGGTACTGCCCTCCTGAGTGTGCCTTTCTTTGGGTGAGATAAGGTGCCATCTACTTAAGCTGGTGGTATCTCAGATTGAGTTAAAAGATGCCAAGGCACTTGTCAAAAAGAGACGGGAAAGTAACAGGATGCCCTGGCCATATTTCCCAACTAGTGCATAAAATACGACCCTAGTCTCCCCTTAAAAGAGGCTACTAGCCTCGTGGGATTAACCTGTTCGACAAAGGATAAATACATAAAATAAATAAATCACTTGTATGTGTTGGCAACAAATGACAGGTTTTACTAACAAAGTTAGTAAACAGGGATTCACCAGCAGCATTGTTAGCTGTGTGGGTTTGGACAAGTAGTTTGTTGGCTGATCGCAGGGATCTCAAGTTGCTATGGGGCTTAATGATATTTATGAGTGAGGGGGTATCCTCAGGGTGTATGTGTATTGACTACTCAGGACATAACCCCTCCACCTAAATGGTATAGTCCTTTAACAAATCTAATTCATGGACGCAATAAAGACAAAAACAGTGGTGGGTAGGCAAGGATTTTGAAAGAAAATATTACAGGTTATTTCCAAAGACAGGGGAATATACATTGCATGTATGTTTAGAACATCTGTTAATGCAATTTATTAATCTGTTAGCAAATTCCAGGCATACCTCTGCTAAATGCTGTAAAACAACAAGCAAAGAAAGCAGAATATTAATTAATGTATCAACATGTGTGGCTGCTTTATATAATCCAAAGCTTATGAGTGACAAAAACAGCAGAGGAAACTTCAAAGAGAGGGAAAAAAGTAGAGAGAGAGATAAAAGGAGAGCAGCACTGCTTCAAGCATGCATCACACAGGCATTAATTAACAACTGCATTAGTCTGCATTACTCCAGAAATGTAAGATGGCCTATTGATTACCTTCATGCCAATACAAAACAAATTAATTAAGGATTAATGAGAATGAATGAACAAAATCAACTTATAAGATCAGAGCTAGCTAAGTATGTCTTACAGCTGCTGTTAGACAAACAGAATGGGTCACCTCTTAATTTCCAGTTGTCTTTGTGGTGGAATACAATGGTGCTGAACTTAATGACTTGTTAATTTTGCTAGTTTGCAGTTTCCTTTTACTTTCAGGCTACCTCAAAAATTCTTTATTTCAAAGTAGCCTTGAAGCAGTGAAATACCACAGTATGAGTTCATGGACTGCAGAGCATTATAGGTTCATAGGTTATTACTAGGCTAATGCCCCAAAGAGAGCTTTTTAAGCCTAGACATATAGAAATAAGAGGATAATTTACCCAAGACATATAGTTGTGTTTAGGTGGTATACCATTTACAAGCTGCCTCTGTCCAGTATGGTGACATGTGTGAGTCAGGTACATTTTTGATTTACTATCCATAAGATTATATTTGAACGGACGAGGGATGAACTCTGCTTCACGTGGATGGGAAAGATGATCCAAAGCAGAGGTGGTCTTTGAGATACACATCAGTCCGTCCAACAAGCTGTACTTATGTTACAATGAGGTTTATGCCCTTGGATTGGGTATTTCTAATGCTGTTAAACTTGTTGATGTTCAGCAAGTCCCTCAGCACTGAATCAGATGATATTTTATAAGCCAGGAACAGATCATCTTTCAGTAGTCAGTAGGAGACTGAATATAAAAATAAGTCATTGAGGTGGTCTTTGTATTCCATGTGATTTATGCTTTGTATTCTTTTTGTAAGGATCCTTTGTGGTCATTCTAGTTGTTGGATATGCCTGGTAAGCTACATACTAAAGGGAGCATTGTACTCTGTTATTGGTCTAACAAGGGCTGAATACAGCTAGATAATGACATGTTTGGACATGGCTGCCATGCCCTACTGAGATGCACAATACAGAATGATTTCCTTACAACAGTAGACACATGGTGTTCAAAGGCCAGGTCATTGCCTCTTTGTGTTCACATGTCCCTAACCACTTCCCATACCCTACTGAGATGCACAATACAGAATGATTTCCTTACAACAGTAGACACATGGTGTTCAAAGGCCAGGTCATTGCCTCTTTGTGTTCACATGTCCCTAACCACTTCGTCTACCCTTAGGACCATATTGTCTATGTGGTAATTTCCAGGGGATGAAGAGTTCCCAAAATACACTGTTATGTAGTTTTGGCATTCAGATTTAGACCAAGGCACTGACACCAACTTGTTTGAGACAAACCCTCTTGTAGGACATTAGTGTCTTTACAGGACTCTATAATAGCACCAAGGTTGATTTCTTCTTTGAATTTGGTCATCCAGAGTCCTTTATTGTTAGCTTTGACTTCCAAAATGTAGATGCTAAAAAGGGGCAGTCCCAAAACCGAACCTTGAGGGACTCTGTTGATGAGTGTCCTTTTGTGACAGTATAGTCCCCTATCCTGATTTTCTTTGGCCTGTCAGCCTAGTTTCATGAGTTTGTGTAGAATACCTGAATGAGGAATGGCTTTGAATGCCTTAGCCAGGTCGAGATAGCCAGTGTGTACCAATTTGCCCTCATCCATAGCTTTGGTGACTTTTTCGAAGAAGTCCACCAGGTTGAACTGGCATAATCTGCTCTTGACAAATCCAAACTCTGGTGGATTCTGTGATTATTTCCTATCTTTATTTATGATTTCCATGATAATTTTTTTTCTTGGCCTTACATATGAGACTAGTCAGACTTATAGTCCTTCAATTACCAGGGTCAGTAAATGTCCCACTCTTGTGCAGAGGGATGACTGTTGTATTCCACCATTTGCTATGCAGAAATTGAGTTTAGAGGCTAAGGTCCCACTAGGAACATAAGGGGACAGATAGCTCATTATTCATGCCATTCAGAATGCAATTTTAGTTATTATCAGGGCCTGTAGATGTATTTTGCAGTGGAGAGCACATTGTGGACCCGTTCATTAATGATAGCTGGGGGAGGATAATGGGGGAGGGGTGATGGGAGAAATAAATGTGTCAGCTGGTAGGTTTACTGTATCCTCTGATTCCTTACGGGTGATTCCATTTACAGGTAGTTTAGCACACTGTTGAGTGTTACCTTTGAGGATGTGCACTTAGCTGAAGAAGGCTTTATCATTGTCCTTTGCTTGCAAGGCCATCTTTACCTCAAATTTGGCTTTGGTGAATTTCATCAAAATGCTGAGTCACTAATTTAGCTTGCTGAGGCTTTTTATGCCTTGCTGCATATTGCACTTCGTAGTTTTGTCATGGTTTTCTTTCTTTTATTATATCACTCGCTCATACTGGGATTCCACCAGGGTAGTCTGTTTTTTGAGTTAGTCCTGTGCTTATTGCAGGCACAGATGCCTTGATACAGTTTTTTACATGATGGTATAGGGTGTCTGTGAAAAATTCTGTACAAAACATGATGATCAGTCTGTTTCAGGGGGAGGGCTTAAAATTTTGCCATGGTGTCACTTGATAGGTGGTGGCATACTTTGGAATAATTTCTAAACATACTATGATTGGAAGTGGCAACTGATTTTAGTTTGATTTTAAAGGAGACAACTTTATGATCTTATCTGACAAGTGAGGACATAACACATGGCTGAGTTCAAAGTTTCCCCGTGGTTTGCATGGATCAGATCAAGGATGTTGCTGACCCTAGTGGGAGTACGGAACAGCTGATCCAGGGCATTTGTGTTGACAAAGTCTAGGAATCTTTGGGCCTGTACATTGGATGTTGTGAATTTTTTCCTATTTATAGTGGGATAGTTGAAGTCACCCAAGGCTATAGTATTGGGTTAAATGCAGAGTGACTCTATTGCATTTAGGTATGTGGTTTGGGTTTCCTGGGTCATAGAGGGGACCTATATCTTACAGTGATGTGGTATGCTACGGGATTTTGCTTATGGTAAATTGGACATGGCTTAGTTCAAGTGGGTCATACTGCTTGGCCAGTCTTGAGGTGTGATTGTTTTTGATGAATATTGCGTGATCGACATCTTTTGGCCCTTTCCATGTAGCAGGTGGTCTAAATGTGCGGAAGATATTATAGTCTTGCACTGTCGGGGGGCTCTGTATGACTTTAAGCCATATCTCCATAACTACACAGACATCTGCATTGTCTAGGGTACATAGGGCTTGGAGGGGGTGGAGTTTTCTGTTTAGACTCCTGGCACTGAGTAAGAATACCTTCAGGTTGTCCTGGGTTTGTTGTGCCATGTTGGAAGGTTTATCAGACTGGGATTGCTGAATTGGGGGTGGACAAAGTTTTAGTCAATATTCAAAAGAGTAAAGAGGATAACTGCAGACCATCCTTGATGAAGGAGTGTGGTCTGCCAACTATATCTTCCCAAGCTGACTAATATTGTACCCCCTTTGAATGACTCCAAAAGCTAAGCCAGTTGTTAAAATTAATTATCTTCTATTGATATCATGGCATCATCCTTGAAGAAGGTAGAATGTTGTGCAATTGTAGCATCATACCAGCCTGGGAAACATAGTCCGAGAGCTCTATCGTGTCACTCTCTGTATAGTCCATAGAGGGAAGTCTCAGTCATTTACACACATATATACAATGACAGTCATTCTGGTACATGTAGCACAATGACATGAGAATGTCTGTGATCTGGTGGATCCTGGCCCCTGATAGGCAGCTGACAGTGACCCTGTCATTTCTCAGGTTGGTGAGTGGAACATGTGTGTGTCTCATTATACAGTCACCTATGATCTTTTGGCTTATGATCTGAGACACCATGCACTGAAAGTGTGTCATCGATAGCATTGCTTTGGAGAAACTTTGTGAGATTAATGAGGAACCCTAATGTTATTGCTGCATCTAGGAAGCTTTTGTGGTTTGGGTAGGTTTCTTTTAGGGCCTCAGCTTGGTCTGTAGTATAAGTGGTAGGTAGAAAATGATGTCATATAGTTTTGACAACCTGATTGATAGATGTAGCAGCTGCATGAGAGAACCTTGCCTCCATTGACAATGTATAGTTACATCTCTCACACACAGTGTCTGATTGTTTAAGAATTAGGTTGTTCTCTGTAAACACGAGACAACTGCTACATTGTCTCATGATGCCCATATCCACCAAAGTGGCTGCAACAATAGAAGGAAAGTGCCTATCCATGGTTTCAGGAAGATTACAAGGAGACAAGACCATTGTTGTGAAGTTTATTTATGCACAAGCTACAGTAGTGGAAAGGTTTAGGGATTTTATGGTAGGTTTTCCTGGATGTTATTCAGCTAAGAACTACATTGTTAATGTGGTCTTAGTGCAGACCAAATGCTTGCCATGCGGTCAGGGTTTTTTATCCGTATCTGAGGCTGTATTTTTATAGAGAAAGTTGGAGTCTAAGAGTCTACATGCACATACGGCACTGCTAAACTACCCCTGCACTATGAGCAGCATTACAAAGATGCAACAAATGTTTACACAGAAAATGAATAAACGAGCAATTAACTCACCAGCCAATCAAAAATAACACACTCTGAGGTTTCTACACTGATTCCCAATGCAGAAAAATCAGGCTATCCTCTACTGCAACTAGAATGCAAACTAATCAAATGCAAAAATACTGTATGGCAGAGACCGATGTGCAAAAACATACCAGTCACCACAGTAAACAAACAAAATGCACTCAGGTCACTCCATAACAAGTACAAGTAGGACTCTGTCATTGTCTTTGTGGGTGTGAATGACCTGAGATGCACCTGTTTAGATTACATGAAAAGAGACATGGAGGAGCTCTCAGATTATGTGGGCCAGGCAGGTATGACCCTATCCCTGAGCAGCATCCTACCATCCCCTAGAATGATACTGCAGTAAAAGTAGAAAATAATTGACTTCAACAATTGGTTTCTGGTGTCATGCTAAGGGGATTCAGTATCTGCCTGCTTGGGATGACATAATTTACAAACCTCGATGCTTTGCCAGAGATGGCCTGCATCTGTCACCCCTGGGTTTCCGGATACTGGCTAAGGCTCTTACCACCCTATAGTACCTTTTTTAGGCAATGCTCCAAAGACCAAATTACCACCATAACAGCTATAAATAAATGCAATCTGAGGGTCATGCTGCTTGATGCTAGAAGTCTAAATCTCAAAATGCACTTGCTCGAAGCACTCCTCAAAATGGAGAACATCGACATTTGTGCTGTAATGGAGACCTAGTTTAAAGCAGCAGAAAGCACCCCTACACTACCAGGCTATAACTCATTCCACATCTTTCATCCCCAAACATGGAATGAAGCTCTAAATGCAGTGGTGTCTCCATATTCATAAAGGATATGCACACCTCCAGACTAGTAGCCCAGCATAATGCATCTGAGATACTTTAGGTACAACTAACATTGGGTAATATGGCAATTCAGGACGGAGCCTGCTATAGGTCCCCAACCATGTCCCAAGACTCTCACTCTATGTTCCTAAGAACCCTGGAAACTATTAGGGTCCAAACCAACACTCTCATACTAGGTGACTTCAACTACACCTCCATCATCTGGGAAAACTACTCATTCTCCAATACACTGGCCCAACGCTTCCTGGAATTCATCAGTTCCAATGCCCTGGACCAGCTCATTATTACCCCCACTAGAGGAAGCAGCATCCTTGACCTGGTTATTACTAACATGGGCAAATGTATCTGTACACCAATAGTCAATTCCTCCCTGGTTAGATCCGACCACAAACTAATCACCATGGAAATCCACATCTCACCTACACCGCCCACAAAGATAACCACCATGAAAAACTTCTCCAAAGCTGACTTTGGGCTCCTAAAACAGAGGTGGCTAACTTCACATCACCCATGTCAATGGAAAATAGAAGCATGACTGCTGAATCATACACCAATACACTACTATATGAACACATACATAAATGCATGGAACTAGTCATACCCAACAGAACCAAAATGCTCTCCTCCAAAAAAGGGAGTCAATCTGGTAGTCCTCTGCTATTAATAAACTCTACAATAGAAGGAAGAAACTGTTGTGGAAAAAGGTGAAGTCCCATGACTGGAAAAACTCCCTTATTAGCCTCAACAAAAAGTTGAGATCCCTCATCAAAGCCTCTAAAGCCAGCTATGAAGGAAGAGTTGTGGCAGACACTAAAAACAGCCACAAAGCCTTCTATAGTTATATCAAGAATCTCCACGGCAATAACCAGGTTTTCTCTGAGTTACTGCACAATGGTGCCTCCTCTACTCAGCCAACAGATATTGACAACATACTGGCCAACAGATTCAGTGCCAACTTTACCCCTCTCTCCCCCCTAAAGGACCAATCACAATACCAGATGAATACCAAGCACCCAGCATTGCTGCCTCACAGGTTAAAGCTGCATTGTCCAAGGCCAAGAATACAGCTTCCATGGGACCTGACAACATCCCTGGATGTGTTCTATAAGACCTACAAAGTGAACTGGCACCACATCTGTGTGTCCTGTTTAATCACAGCCTCAGCTCAGGCTTTGTCCCTACCAAATGGCACACTGATATAGTCATCCCTCTCCATAAAGGGGAAGCGATTACAGCCCCTGGGAATTATTGCCCTATTAGCCTGACAAGTCTGATATGTAAGGCTATGGAGTGCGTCATCGTGGACCTAATTAACAAGGATATAGGGAATCTACAAACTCTAGATCTCAAGCAATTTGGTTTAGTGAAGGGTAGATCATGCTTGCTCAACCTGGTTGACTTCTTTGAGTTAGTCACCAGAGCTCTGGATGAAGGTAAGGCAGTTCATACAGCCTACCTCAATCTGGCCAAGGCCTTTGATACCATTCCCCACTCAGGAATTACACTGACAGACTCAAAAAACTCCATCTATTCTCTGTCTCATATTGTCTACTAAGAGGCAATCTCTGCTTGACTTACAAAGCCATGTCTGACCCAGCTCTGGTAAAAACACTACATCTAAAGAAATCCCAATCCCTCCGCACCACATGCTTCAGAGACCTCAACCTCATTACCACAATCAACAGAACATGTTGGAGGGACAGGTTCATAACCCAGAGACTGCCCATGCTCTGGAATAGACTTCCCATACATGTCAAGCAGAGCACCTCACTGGCCCTCATCAAGAGAAATCTTGATGAGTGGATGGGAAATAGAAAATTCACCCCGGGGATCACTTCAGTGGCTCCACTTGGTAGAGGCACTGGGAACTAACGTCAGGCAGCATGATGCTAGGGCAGTTCTATGGGCTAGGCTTGTAAAGGCTCCAGGGCCATTAACCTAGTACACACCTATGAACCTATGAACAGTCTTAGAACTTGCAGTGCAGATGTGCTGAATGCAACAGTTAATACAGTGATATTAAACAGTATTTGAATATGTAAAGGAGTGCAGAAACTTAAAAATAATGCAGAAATGTACCAGCAACATGCTGAAATAACAAGGAAAAGTGCATTTTAGCAATGCAGAGTAGTTATCTAGCCTGGATGGCTTTGGATTGAAGCAGGTGCACTTAAGTCACAATAGTGTGATGGTCAAACATTAATAAGCATTGTATAGATGAGATAAGTGTGTAAGAACTTTATACACGCACAGAAAATTAATAAACAAGCAACTAGCCCACTGCCCAATCAAAAAAAAAAAAAACACACTGAGGTTTGTGATTCCCAAATTAGAAGAGACTAAACTACCCTCTACAGCAATTAAAGTGCAAACCTAAAGTCTTCTTGATATAAAAACACTTAAAGTTAGAACCCAAATAAGAGATGCACGGCAGTCACCTCAGTAAAAAGAATCAGCAGTCTTAGAATTTACAACGTAGAAATGCAGAACTCAGCAACTAATGCTGCTATTCAACAGCACTTAAAGGTGCAAAGGAATGCAGAATCTCAATGTCGAGAACTGCAGGCTAGCAGTGCAGTGCACTTATCCAGCCTGGATGGCTGCGGATTGAAGCATGCGCACTCAAACCAGAATGGTGTGGCTGCCACGTGTTGGGAAGCTCTGTACACATGAGGCATCTTGCTTTGCTGTCTTTAAAACAGCTGGAGGAAAAAAATGGAATTGATTTTCTCAAGTGTTTCTGTTTCTTTATTTATACTTTGTTAACCTGATTGGACATGCTTGTCAGACCCATTAGAGAGTAGAAACGGAAAGAAAGACTTTAGTTTGTATGTTTTTTAGTGAAGTCTGCAGAAATAATTTCAGCTGTAGTGATGAAGAATAACTTAATTGTACTTTTGAGCATTTATAGAGAGGTTAGAAGACATTTAAAGGAGATAAGTGTTCCAGTGCAGGCCCTCTGTCTGTGTCATTTTAATTCATTGTAAAATTGAAAGAAATGCAGTGTGTGGACCATACCTTAACAAAAATAGTTATCATTTGATTCACAAAGGTAGGAAGGAATGTTTAGTGGACTGGGCTTAATTCCCAGGAAAAAGCAAAAAGTGAGTGCATGAAAAACTTAAGTGATACCAAAGTTTTAAAGACTGGCTAACAGCTAGCAACCATGCTTAGACTGGCTTAGAGCAGGGTCTTGAGATGGGGGTGGATGTGGGGCAGGGATATAGGTTGGAATATGGCAGGAAAGTGTGAAGGGCTCAAGTAGGAGGAGGTAGTCCCTGGGGAGAGGTCTCAGAAAAGGCCAAATCCCACTAGGATCAGCCTCTTTGACAACTGAGATTCCCAAGAAAACATTATCTTTCCATCAAGATGATTCAGCAGGAAAATCAGAAAAATCACAGCAATGGACATGAAAACAGTTCGGAAATGAACACCGAAGAAGCAGCACCACTTAATTCTGTGAAAGATTTCAGAAGAACCAGGAAATATTTTGGAAGTACCGGTAAGAACCAGGAAATATTTTGGAAGTACCGGTAAGGAGCAGTGAGAGAGCAGCACAAGGGCTGCTGGGAGAATTAACTGTTAGAGTTCTTGGTCACTGACTTAAAGAATGCTGGATGCTAGGAGATGTTTTACTTGTGGATTTTCAGGCATGGTAAAATGATGCTTTTGTGAATAAACTGTAAGAATCTATATTCCTTTTTTAAACAACTTTTTTATTAATTTAAAAATAAAAATTGTACAAAATTCTTTAAAGATAAATAGAACAAAAACAATAATATTTAACAGATGTCCACAACAAAATCAAACATAGCAAACTAAATTATTAAAATGTATCAATTGAATCACTTAATTTTGACCAAAATCTAAACTGTGGAGTCATATTCGAAGTTCTCAGTTTGGCAGTTGACAATTCTTTTTTACAGACATCTTTTTGCTAAATTAATGAATTCAGTGAAAGAGAGAAAGAAAGAGCAGTTTTACATTTCCAATTCTTTTGTGACTATTTTTCTTGCTATAGCTAAAATGGACCAAAAGAGGGGCACCTGCTCCCTAGGAATGGAATCCAGAACTGGAGCATTAAATAAGATCAAGCAGTTAGAATCTATATCTCCTTTTATTTTTTACATACTTCTGTGTGGGGCATGATATTGTGCTTTTGAGGACTGTCATTGAAATTTTTGACTTTTCTGTTAAAAGGTTTACCGAGTCACCCAGGCTCTGCTACCATCTGCCTTACGGGCATCCTTCTCGACTTAATGGTAGAATAATTATGAGTCTCCTCAGTTCCTCCCTTTCATAAGATCATAGGGTCATAGAAGATTACTAGACTATTGACCCGGAGGTCATTTTAAGCCTAGCCATTTTAACCCAATGTAATACCGTAGAGGTACTAGTCAATATCCAAGATTGCAGTTAGTGATGACTGCCCATGTCCAGGAAGGTTGTGGGCACTATCCCCCAGTAAGAAGTTACGGTGCCCCATCCACTCATCCAGGTTCCTCTTGAACAGTGTCATAGAGGTGCTCTGTTTCACATGAATTGGTAGCCTGTTCCAAAGACGTGGCAGTCACTGGGAGATAAATCTATCCTTCCAGCATGTCCTATTTATGTCTTATCTACAAGAAAGTTACTCATGAGTCTTTAACTGTTATGTCAGCTCCTTCACTCCCTACACTGCCAAATGGTGACTCAGCTGCTGTTAGACCTGGTTCCCCAGACTGTTCATCTGTTGCAGTCAGTCCCTCTAGTGTAGCTCTTTGGGAAGCCACTAAGGGCTGAGAGATACATACTTCTTTTACTGCAGAGTTATCCTCACCTGACAAGGAAGATCCACTCTTGTTGGGCATAGGGAAAGGAGTGGTGAAGATTTACCACTTAGCTTGGCTATGGTGCATGGATCCTAGGCTAGTAGTGTCCCTGACATGGTTTGTTCATCTTCTAGGGGTCTCACAGGAAAAGAAAGGAAAAACTTAATAATGTCTCTTCTCACATTTCTTTAACTATCACCAGTTTAGATTTATTGGGATATGGTATGGGGTTACTTAGTGCTTTAAGTTTATTAGTCCTGTTTCTTCACTGACTAGAAATGAGAAAAGGGAAAATATTTCCCCACAGTCTGAAACTGATTCCCAGTCAGAAGAGGAGAGAATGAAAGGGGAGCATTTTTCTGTAGCTAAGTCTCCTCAAGCTGAAAATTCTGATTCTGACAAAAGTGTTTCTTTAGATTTCCCTCCAAAAGAGGTCTTTTTTGAGACTATAGCTAAAATTAAATATTTATTTTAGTAGGAACAGAATGATATCTCCTATCTCCCAGCAAAAATATTATGATTTGTTACAAATGGATTTTCCTCAGCCTGCACCTGTCCCTCCCGTTTTATGAGCTTTAGAGGATGATTTCTTGGCAGCTTACAGTATGCCTGACAGCCTCCTGCCTAACCCCAAAGTCTGATTGGTTATATATAGTACCTCAGACACATAAATATATGCTTTAATGTACACTTTTCCGCCTGCCTCAACCTGTAAAATATTGGATCTGAGGCCAACACTTCAAAATCTTCAGCTCTGAAGCTTCACCTCATCTCCCATAATTCTCTGCATACCTAAACCTCCTTAGATCTCATTTGCTGCATTTCAGGGTTGGACCCATTTTACAAAGCTGCTTTCAGCTAAGTGAAGTTGCTTTACATTGCAATTGTCCCTTTTACAGTCTGCCTCCTCATCCTATAATATAGTTGTTAGCTAGTTCCATGATGTTAGAAGTAGCTTAGTTCTTGTGTCATAGGTTAGTGTGGTAGTTTGTGTGAGCTCTGCTTTCACTTGCTATTTTATTGTGATGGCCTGCAAGGTAGTCTTTCTTTCTTTGCTTGCCTTCAGTGAGCATCTTCCTTTTTTATTGGGTTATTATCCTTGCCTATATTGCTTAAAAAATATTTTATTTCTGGTGGTGTTGTGACAAATCTGTGTCATTTTGCTACTATTTTAACATAGTTCTGTGTATTGTCCTTGGTGCCTGCCTCTTCAGTTGTGTTTTGTTGATTGTTATGTATTGTGGATAAGGCTTTGGGAAAGTGTTTGAGGTGCAGGCGCAAGTTGCCCCTCAAGAAGCCCATGACCCCTGTGTGTACTGTTTAGTAGTTGCACACTTAGATTCAAATTGCCAGGCCAGGCCTGCACTGTGTTTGGAACCAGGGTCATGGCTGACTGTATGGTAAAGCTTGTAATGATGGGTATGCTTCCTATCACTTCTGCTGTGCCTTTCTGGGCATCTAAGTCTCCTTCTTTAAAAAAGTCATTGGAGAGAAAGACAACAACAAGAAAAAAATGTGAGATAGAGATATAGGCAGGAAAAAAAGCAAAAAAGAAAAGGAAAAATATAGAGAAAAGGAAAGAGAGGTCAGGACATGCCTGTTGTGCCCTCTGTTGAGGGTGAGCCAGAGGTGAAGACTACGAGGCCCTCTGCTTCCTTGTCTCCTGTTTCAGATCTGGCATATGTAGCACCTGGTTACCAATCTCTGTCTCTGTTGGCTCTGTCTTCGGAGCTGATGAGGTCACCATGATTGGAAATACTAAGTCTCTCCATCTGTGTTGGCTGTGTCTGTGGAGCTGATGAGGTCACCATGATTGGATATACTAAGTCTCTCCATCTCTGTTGGCTCTGTCTCTGGAGCTGACCAGATCACGATGATTGGATATACTTATACCCTTCTTGTTGGCAGTTCCAGAGTCTGTTGGGCTCCATTCTATCTTTTTAGCTATTACGTCAGATTCAGAGTTCTTCCCAGAGCCTTCCTGTCATTGGGCCAGGGTCTTCCTTTCCCGGACACAAGAAATTGACCATCCTTTACACTGACTGGGTAAGCTATCCTTTATGGCTTCCTTGAGGTCTGTGAGGTCTACCAGAAACCTTAAACAACCAGAGTTAGATAAGCTCAAGCAAACTTTCCTGAAAGCCTGGATGGACCTGGGGATCATTTCTATGTCATCAGTCTGAGGGTAGGGAAGTTGCCCCTTTGTCCTGTTACCAGACATTTTTCCTTGGGTTCATCCTTCAGTGACAATGATCCTAGATCCAACGCCATCTTGTGTCATCCCTTTGCTGATGCTTACAGGTTTGGCTGTCCCTGGCATTGACTTCTGATTTGATGTTTTTCACTTTGGTCCAGTCAGAGCAGTATGCATCTAGGAGCTGTACAATTGGAGCCTAGGGGTCATGGTTGACTCTGAGGTTATTAGAGCTATCCTTGCCCTTGGGAACAGCAGCCCTTGATATATCTGCTCCTGTTTCATTGTCAGACCAAAGGTTTCTCCTAGGTCTATGGGTCAAGGAAGCTCCTTTCCCAGTTAACCAGCCTTAGCTTCAGCATTCAACATTGTGGTGTGGACATTGTCTCATTCGGAAATGGGAATTTCACTTCCAGTGCCAGATCCATCCTGATCATCCCACCCTTCTAAGTTCTTGGTTTCACATGAGGTTGCTATGGGACAGCCTGCACTGCATGGTTTTGAGAATTCCCATACTAGAGTCTCTCCTGTTACGTCCTTGCCCCTGTATTCTCCCTATGAGGAGGTGGACAAGAATAGCCAGTGCAACAGGAAACACTTGGATTTCCCTGAGGAATCCTTGACTGAAGGATCTGACCTTGATTAAGGGTCCTAAATCCCCCTGTGATAATGCCTCCTTCAGTGATCTTCTGAAATTAATGAAACATCAAAGCCCCTTCCACTGAAAAGTTGGTCTTTCTTAAAGCCTGTGGTGCATACCCATCCATGTCTTGGGTGGCCCTCCCCAGACACACTTGTCAGTCGTGATTCCTGAGGGCATGGAGAGAACATAGTTTGGTGGAACCAATACCCCAGAAGCCTGACAAGGTTTTGGTCCCAGCTAAGGAGAGGTGCTTTTAGAGGAAGAGCCCCATGGTGGATGCCATTATCATCAATGCAGCCACAAAAAAATAAATAAATAATTCTCTAAAGAGAATGCATCAGTTCATCCCCCAAACAAGAAGTCACAGGCACTGGACAGGTCTGGAAAGCATGAATATGCTTCAGCCACCTTTGGCCTCCATGTGATGAACTATATAGCACATTTGAATAGTGATATAATCACTGAAGGTTCCAAGCGAGTGGTATCACTTATTCCATTCAAATCAAGTAAAACCTTGGAGACTCTGTTGGTCATAATGTTATCTACATCAAGCATTCCTATGCAACTCATGTCTAATGCAGGGGATGGTACCACCAACTTTGCAGTCTGCCATCATGCCTGGATATTCTTACACAATTTTGTGGAGTGCTTCAAGGCATCCCTTTTTAATACCCACTTTGAAGGGTTCACCTTGTTTGTCCCCAAAGTCAAGGACACATAAACCAAGAGTGAAAAGGAGGCAGGACTTTAACATGGGAGTTTGCTTTTCCACCCTTCTCAAGAAACTGGGGGTGGGGGGGTGGTCTGTTTTTCCACATATATCAACACTTTTCTCTGTATGCTCCAGGTGAAGGTGCCCCCTGAGGTAGAGGGGAACTTTAATGGCTGCTCCCCTAGGGTAGCAGTGATCTGCATAATCAAGCCTTTATAGGACCCTTCTCTGGCAAGTGGTCAGAATGCATCTGTCTGGAAACAGTCACAGGGTGCTTGCTATCCACTTCCAAACTTGAGAGGCCACCACAACATATGTCTGGGCACTGAGAGTTATTTCCAAAGGCTACACCATTCCCCTTTCGGTCTACCCTAAGTTTGAGACAAAAATTCCTTCCAGATGTACCATGCCATCAGTGAGGGGAAGAAGCAGCAGAGATTTGAAAGCTGCTCATGAAATGAGTTATCTAAGAGGTCGCAACAGACAAGAGGGGCTATATTGCATGATCGAACAGTGAAATGTTCAAACACGTAATAATCGACCCCTAAATGTCGAACCGTCGGAATGTTGAATGGTTCAATGGAGATCTCTGTACAGTGCGGACATGGAAGTTTTCCATTGTCTGCACTTTAGTACGATCTTGGAGTTGGTATATTTAAGTTGTGGGGTGTGTGGGGAGTGCAGCTGGACTTGCCTCCCTGTTTAGAGCATTTTTATGGTTTGTTTTCGTATTTTTATTTGGGTTTTTTTGCCATTCGATATTACGGCATTTCGACATTTAGGGCTCGATTATTACATATTCGAACATTTCACTGTTCGATCACATAATATAAACGTGACAAGAGAGGATCCAATCTCAATTCAGGGCTTTTTTTGGTGCCAAAGGAAACCAAGGACTTTAAGCCCATTGTTGGACCTAAACAAATTAAACTTTTTTTTATAAACCAGACCAAGTTACAAATGGTAATGGTGTAGTTCTTTCCACCTCTGCTGAGGAAGGATGATTGAATGTGCTCAGTGCATATCAATGATGCCTATTATTACATGAATACAGAGAGGCATTCCAGGGAGTTCCTATACTTCAGGCTGGGACACAGTCACTACTAATTTTGAGCACTGCCTTTTGGCCTCAACACAGCTCTCCAAGTGTTCACCAAATGCTTGGCAGTAGTAGAAGCATGGCTCAGGTGGCAGGGATTCCAGGTATTCCGATAACTGGCCATTGGCTCCTCGTGGAAACTTCAATGGCATTGTTGATTCAGGCAAGAGATTTCATGCTCCATTTGTGCCTTTCCTTGGGGATTACAGTCACCTTTGAAAAATGCAACCTGGAATGTGTTCAGGCACTATATTTTCTCAGATGCCATCTGGACACCACCAGAGATTGACAGGTTTCATCCCTCGAGACTGCTGTCTTTATGGCTTCAGCCCAGTCAAGTCTTGCTACTTTAGAAACCACTAGCTTCCTTAGTCCTTTGTCTTCTTGGTCTAATTGATGCTATCTCTCTTGTTCCTTTAGCAATGTTCTTCATTAGGGTTTTTCCATGGACCTTATCAGTCCAATGGTCAATTGTAGCTCACCTGATGAATTTGTTTCTGTTCATCTCACCAATATCTGCCAGGGGCATATCTCTTGGTGGCTGATGTTGGATCAGGTTTTGGGTGTCTGTTTTTCCTCTGCCCACAGCTAAGGTAACCACAGATGCTTCCCTTCTGAGATGGGGGAGTGAATTTTGAAGGGAAAATGGAGCAAAGTACCTGATCCCAGTCAAAGGCCCATCTTCACATCAATATTTTGGAGATTACCAAAGTCCTCATAGCATTTAACACCTTTCAGGACTGCCTCCCCAAAGGTACAATTGCTATCCAGCTCCACAATATGGCACTGGTTTGGCACATAAACAAACAAGGGGGGAACTAGATCAATTCCATCACTTGTGTCATGATGTTATGAGAGTGTGGTAATGGGCAATATCCTTGCAACACTTTCTGATACCAACACATGTTCTGGGGAATCCAACATTTTAACAGATAATCTCAGCAGGAGCATTATGATGCCTCATGAGTGACCCTCAATCTGTCAGTGGCTGCTCAGATTTTCAGGCACTGAAGTCAGACATTTTTTGCAATATCCTTCAATACCAGATGTAGCAGCTTTTTTCTCTTGATCCTTCCCAAGGGACAGTCACCAAGGGATACTCTTCTGCATGTTTGGCCCCCTGCTGTCCTGTACACTTATCTTATGATGCCCTTGATAATCAAGTTTTTGCAAAGAGCAGTCCATTGCAGAGATACCATAATCCTCAAAGTCCCCTTCTGGCTCAGAGTAGTCTGGTTTCCCTTCCTGTGGCTTCACCTGTTACACCCTCCTGGGATTCTCGATCATATTCCAGATTTGATATCCCATCCTTTGGGACAGTCTCTACCAAATCAGAACCCTCAGGCTGACCCCTTGGTTTGTCCAATTCCAGTGATGGCCAGAGAACCCAAGCTTTCTAAAAGAGCTGTGCATAATCTTTTTTCTTCTCAGAAGCCCTCTGCCAGAAAGGTTTATGGTAGTAAGTGGAGAAGATTCTTTATTTAGGCCACTTTGAAAGGTTTGGATCCCTTCTTTGTCCCTTCAGATGCAATATTATGGTTTATAGCTGGTCTTTTTCAGTCCTGATGTGGCTACTGTACTATCAAGATCCAATTAGTGACCATCTCATATTTCCATGTTGGTCAAGGCCATCTGCATTTTTGAAGGGTACCATTTTGTTCATACATCCAGAAAGGTATCCTATTCCTCCATGATATTTGTCTCTACTCCTCCAAGCCTTGACCAGGGTGCCTTTTGAACCAGCTGCTGCTTCAGACTTAAAGCATCTTTCACAGAAAATGCTCTTTTTAGTTGCAGTAACTTCAGCCAGAAGACTTTCAGAAATTCAAGCTTTGTCCAGCGTGCCACCTTACCTTATTTTTCATAAAGGTTGGGTTTCTTTGGGGACAAATCATTTTCCTTGCCTAAGAGTTGCTAGTTTTCTTTCCAAATTTCACTAACAAACGTGAATATATGTTTCATTGTTTAGATCACCTTTGCCAGCTTAGATTCTATTTGGACAAGACCAAACATATCAGGAAATCAGACTGACTTTTTGTGTCATTTTCTAGCTCTAAGCTTTGGAAAACATTTTCCAAAGCAACTTTGTCCATATGACTTTCCATGAAAGGTTTACCTACCTAACAATATTTTAAACCAAAATCCCACTCTATCAGAGCAGTATGTACTTCAGCAACTTCTTTAGGTGACGTGTGCAGCAACTACCTGGTCTATCACTCACACCTTTATTTCCCATTACTAACTAGACACTCAGTCCAGCTCTAGGACTTATTTTGGCTCCACTTTTTTGCGGAATATCATCTCCTGGTACCACCCAGTTGTCTGACTGGAGACTCTGTCCCACAGGTTGTGACAGACATCAGATAGTTATGTACTTACCATAATACAAGATCCATGTTGTCTTCTTTCTTGTGTCTTGTCCATCCCTCCCTCTGTCCCCCTTCCAAAATTGCCATTGGCAATTTGGGGCTATTTGTGGACATTACAAACCAGTCCAATGTCTGTTGCTGAGGTCTAATCTGTATTTTCTAAGTGGACTATGATGGCGCAGGTCAGGTATAGCAGGGCAAACTCGATCTGAGGAGATTTAGGTATGCAGAGCATTATGGGAGAGGAGGTGGAGCTTCAGAACTGAAGATTCTGAAGTGCCAGCCTTGGATCTAATCAGATTTGATAACCCACAATTTGAGACGAATGGAAGAAGACAAGGATCTAGCATTATTGTATACACATAATTTTCATTTTTCTAATCCCAAATAAGATCATGCAGATATTTCTTTATCAAAGCCTTGTACTTTTAAACATACTGTGAATGCAAACCCATTCACTCTGACAAGGATGTGAAAGCTTTTATTAGATTTGTGAAGAATGTTTATTCTTCTGCTCCTTTAACATTTTTAAACCACATGGCTCACGTAAATTTTTTATTGGTTCTTTTGAGAACATGAGAAAGTTATCTGTTAACCTTCCTTCATTAGTGGTTAAAATTTCAGGAAATTTGATAATTATGTCTGCTTCTCAGGTAATCAAACACTGTTTAAAGTTCTCCTGGGATTTTGCTGATGCTGTATCTGAAACCACTGCTACTGGCTCAGTTATAAGAAGTTTTGCTTGTTACATTGTCAAAACTTACTAGAAGATGTTAAAGCTGAGATTTTGAATTCTCCCCTTTAAAATTTGCTTTGTTTGGCCCTTCTACTGATGATGTCCTAAAAAGATGAGATGAAAGCAGGAAACTGATTCAAGGGGATTCCCCAGAATTTTCAACTCCCATTTTCAAATTTCAGCAAAAACTTTCCTTCCTAATTGGGAACTCATTTTCAAGAAGCAGAATTAGCAGTCTTAGCAAAGTTTTAACAGTTTTCAACCCCTCATCCCTTTTCCTAAGTCCAGTACAAGCTTTCTTATTCAGGGACCATTTTCAAGAAACAGAATTAGCAGTCTCAAAGTAATGACAAGAAGGCCCAAAGAACAAAGGATGAGCATCCAACAATCAATGGCGATCCAAAAGGTCAGAAGGACTACTTGCTCCTTCAATTTATTATTTATTTAAAATTTGTTTACCACAAAGTCCAACTTGAAATGAAGATGATTTTCAGCAGAGGCTGGGGGAGAAACAGTCAAGACGCATGTCTTTGTGATGTGGGAGGAAACCAGAGCACTCGGAGAAAACCCACACAAATGCAGGGAGGACATGCAGATTCCACACAGAAGGCACTCCCTCCGAGAATCAAACTGGAGAACCTCTTGCTGTGAGGTGACAATGCTACTGCTGCAACACTGTGCCATTCAATCTTCCCTCCACCCACCATGGCAATCCTTTAAATCTCTCCCTCAGTCTAAGCATTCAACTTCTAGTAATATCAGAGTCAGACAAATAGGTTCTTAATCTCACCCAACAGGGATACATATGGCAATGGGAATACCTTCCCAAGTAGTCCCTCCTCATCCTGTAAACCAGACACCCCTACTTCCTCAAATTTAGGAACAAATATTGTCACAAGGGGTTATAGAACTTGTGTTGTCAGATCAAATATGCAGCTGTTCTGATTCAAGGATCTTTCTGGTACAAAAGAAATAGGGAACTTGGGGATCAGTCTTTCACCTCTCCTTCTCAGTCTAATTGTCATGGTTCCAAAGTTTGGAATCTTATCTCTCCAAATCTTGTTAACATGCATAACCTCCCTCACCTTAATGGTAATGTTATACCAATTTAGAAAGAATTCAGAATTGTTAAGGATTTTGGTACCTGCTTATATTATCAGTTCTCTATCGTACCATGTGGATTAGTTACTGCACCAAGAACATTTACAAAATCTCTGGCTCCAATAATTGTTTACTGCAGAATTCAAGGCATTCACAGTTTTCCTGCAGGCTCTTTTTTCAGATGTCAGGACTCCATGACATGGATCAAGAAACCTCTGCTCAGTCTGGGGTTTCAGTTGAACTTATAGAAATCATCTTTCATCTTTTCCCCTCTGTGGTTTTCTAAGATGTCTTCTGGATGCTTCCTTTGGAAGAGCTTTTGTTCAACTGAACAAAGTAGTACAATATAAAGAAATCTTACTGCATTTTTTCCAACCAATTGTCAACATCTGCTAGGAAATATTTTTTTGTGTCAGGATTCTGTGATTCATGACTTCTATGAATATTATGATTGCTTTGGCCAGATTTTGCATGAAAAAAATTCAGGTTAGTCTGATCCCAGGATCAATGAGGGGGGTACAACATTGTTTCATCTTTGCAGACTAGCCATGATGGTCTTGGAGGTGCAAGTCATCTCTGTTTGACCCTTCAGGCCTCATAATTTGCATCAGAACAAAACTGTAGTGGACAAGCTGAGCAGGACCAGGACTTATCATCATGAATGGAAACTACACCCAGGGGTCGAATAAGATTTAATCCAGCTTTTGGGAACATCTCAAATAGGATCATAGGATCATAGGATCATGGGAGGTTACTAGGCTATTGGCCCTGAGGCCCTTATAAGCCTAGCCAAGAGTTTAGCTCATGTTTAGACAATCAGCACCTGATACCCCTGTCCAGCAGAGACATGGATGGAATCCCAGGGGTATATTTTCTGTTTCCCATCCAGTTATCTAGGTTGCGCATAAAACGGGGTAAAGAGGTACTCTGCTTGATGTGGAGAGGGAGTCTTTTCCATAGATGGAGTAGTCTTCTGGGAGAATAACCTATCCTACCAACAAGTCTCGTTGATGTCACAGACCAGGTTGATGCCGCTCGTGTGGGTTACTCGAGTGGAGCTTGACTTGTGGATATGCAGCAATCCCATCAAGGTGTGGTCCGTGATCACCTTGTATGCCAGACAGAGGTCACTTCTGAGGAGTCTGTATGAAACTGAGTGGAGGGATAGGGCTTTTAGCCTAGCTGTGTATGGTAGATGTTTGAGGCCCTGGATTCTCCTGGTGAGGAACCTCTGTGTTCTCTCCAGCTGCCGTATGTGCTTTGCGAGGTACATGCCGAAAGGGGCATTGTACTCAATAATGGACTTTATAAGGGAAGAATACAGGGATGTTATGATCTCCTTGTCCCTGGATGAAATACCCTTACCTATGAGGTGAGCCATATAGAAGGCTTTCCATACAACAGAAGCAACATGGTGTTCAAAAGTCAGGTTGTTATAAACCTGGGTGCCAAAATCCCTCACAACTGATTGCATGCTTAGGACATTGTTATTAATGTGATAATTAATGGGGATGTCACTCTCCCCAAAAGGAATGATGATGCATTTTTTGGTATTCAGCTTGAGGCTATGTTTCTGGTTACAGTCATTTGTTTGAGTGAGACCATCTTGGAGGATGTCCACATCACTAGGGGAATTGATGACAGCACTCAGCTTGCAGTCATCTGCAGACTTGGTCAGCCATACCCACTGGTTTTGGCCTGCACCTCAGCAAATTATATCCCAAGTAACAGAGGCCCCAAGACCAAACCCTGGGGTATTTTGCTTGTTACAGGTCTACTGCTTGAGGTGGGTTCCCCTATTTTTGACTATGTGTGTTCTATCAGTGAGGTAGTTTGCTACACATCTGGTAACATATGGATTGATGACAAGTTGAGAGAGTTTATCTATTATGCCTGAGTGGGGAATAGTGTCACAGGCTTTGGCCAGGTCAAGGTAGGCGGTGTGCACCGTCTTCCCTTTATCCATGGCTTTGGTGCCTGTCTCAAAGAAGTTGATCATATTTAGCAAACATGACATCCCCTTGACAAAGCCAAACTGTGTGTGATCAAGTGTTTGGAGGTTGCCAGTGCTCTTGTTAATGAGGTCCATGATAATCCGTTCCATGGCCTTGCAGATCAGGCTAGTTAGGCTGATGGGTCTATATTTTCCCGGATCGGTGAACGCTCCACCTTTGTGTAAAGGGATGACAGTGGCTGTCCTCCACTCAGCTGGGATAAAGCCAGTACTCAGGCTTTGGGGTGCCTAATGGTGATGCAAATTTCTGCCTGAATTCACATAGGATGCAGCCTGGGATATTATTGGGGCCCATGGAGGCAGTATTTTCTGCCTTTGGGAGAGCAGTGATGACCTGTTCCTTAGATATAAGGGGAAGGGGGAAGGTATGGGGGATATCCTGATTTACTGATAGGGGGGCAGAGGAGTAAAGTTTTTGGTGAATCTGTCAGCCAGCAAGTTTGCTATATCTACGGCATTTGTATATTTGGTGTCCTTGACCACCAGTTCTGAACAGATCTGGGTGCTTCCTTTGAAGTTGTGGATATATGTGAAGAAGACCTTATGATTGTCTCTAGTAGATGTGGTCAATTTGGACTCGAAGTTTGCTTTGGAAGATTTCACTAGTGCTCTTATTTGCTTGTTCAGGCTAAGGCGATATTGCTTCCAAATGGGTACCTGCTCCTTCTTGGTCCTGGACAGCAATTGTTTCCATTTGTTATAGAGTTCATTTATTGCAGATGTTCACCAGACAGGTTTACTCTTCCTTGCAGAGGATGATTTAGTCCTGTTGGGTATTCCTGATTCCATGCATGTATATAAATGCTCGTATAATGCTTTGGTGTGGTTTTGGATATTGGTGCCAATTTCTACAGAGGGGAAGGGGGCTGTGAAGCTGTTTATACCATTCCTCAGGAGTCTGTAATCAGCTTTGGAGAAGTTTTTATGTCTGATCCTAGATAGAAGGGGGTTAGGGGAGATTCTGACTTTGAAAGTGACTGCTTTGTGGTCGGATCTTACCAGGGAGGATGGGGTTCATAATATGTTGTCGAACCATAACAAGTTCGAACAGCATAACCGAAAACATCAATAAAATAAAAAAAAATAAAAAAAACAGAAAAAACTTACCTGACAGTTGTAAGATGGGGGGCAAGCCACCCTGCACCTCCCACACCCCTGCTCTTTAAATATACCAACTCTGAAATCACACTACAGTGCAGTAAAGGGAAATCTTCCATTTCCGCACTGTACTGCACTGTAGTACAATCTCGGAGTTGGCATATTTAAAGAGCGGGGGGTGTGAGGGGTGCAGGGGGGCTTGCCCCCATTTACAACTGTCAGGTAAGTTTTTTTCTGTTTTTTTTATTTTATTGTTTTTACATTTTCAAACTTTTACAAGTTCGAACATATGGGTTCGACCATATGGCTTTCGAACTTGTTATGGTTCGATAACGTAATATGTATCTGGGAGGAGGATGATACTATAGGGATGCTGTAGTGGTCACTCATGTTGGTTAATACCAAGTCCAAGATATTATCATCCCTTGTGGGGATATCGACTAGCTGTTCCAAGGCATTTGCATTGACAAAATCAAGGAATCTCTGGGCATTTGTGCTCTGGCATAAGTAGCTCTTACAATCTATGTTCGGGAAGTTAAAGTCACTCAGGATCAGGGTAAGGGAATGAACCTTGATAGATTCAAACAGGTCCACATAGGTGGACTGGGGATCTTGAGTCAGATTTTGGGGACGGTAGCTAGCTATGATTTGAATAGGGATCTTGTCAATGGTTAACTGCACCTGGAGTGTCTCCTGTGCACTATTCTGTTTGACCAGCCTGGAGGTGTATGCCTTTAATGAATATTGAAACAAACTCCACCTCCTTTGGCTTTACTGCTCACAGTTTGGGGTCTGAATGTATGATAAGATGAGTAACCAGGTAAGGCTGGGGTGCTCTCCGCAGCTTTGAATCAGGTTTCTGTGACTGCACAGATGTCAGCATTTTCCAGGGTTAGGAATGCTTGCAATGAGTGCAGTTTCATGTTTAGACTCCTAGAGTTTAGCAGCATGACCTTTAATTTGTGTTTTGTTGAAATTTTTTTGGTAGTTTTAACCTCATCACTTTTCCTAAAAAAGGCACTATAGGGGCCTAGATCCCTTCAAACAGATAGTTAAAGAAATTCTGCTCCAGGATTCCTTAAAACAGGTCTGGAAGACAAATGTTTTTTCAGTCCCATGGATGGGAGTGCTCCTGTATGGTTTTCCAGACTTTCTGCTGACACTCAGTTTCCTTCTAAAGGTCCAGAGGACTGTCTAAAGACAAGGGTGGTGACTCCCTTTTGCCCCGGACAAAGGTGGATGTTGAACGCTTAGATCATTGGTGCAGTAGCGTGTGCTATGCGGGCAATATACTTGCCTAGGATATGACCTTAAGCCAGCTTTCAAAACATTAAGTCACCTTCCATGTCCCCAAACTGCAAATGGCTTGAGAAGAGCCATATAAAAGGCAGCTTGATAGAGAAACATCTTTGGAGCTTTCTTGTTATCAAAGTGATCTGTGTTTGTGGGCTTAGTGAAACTGGTAATTGACCAGAGATTCTTTCAAGGCTGGACAAATTAGTTGGATTCTGGGGAAAAAAATTCTATTACATCACTTTTCTTTGAAAAATGCTACTGTATGTTTTTCTGCGAAACTTATGTTTATACTAGCAATTTTATGTATGTTTTTTCTCAGACGGTCATGTTTCTGAAATAATTTTTACCTATGTAGTGGGTATGTGGACATGTGAAAATATATTATGCAATTCATCCAGTCTGTCCAATCTGACATGTGGGTCCTCAAGTCCACTCAGATCTGTTACAATTTAGTGTTCCAGCCTCTAGCCATTTCCAAAAATGTTCAACCGATAATGCCCTACTCCTTCCTGATTAGCCCTGATCACATTTGCCACCTCAAAAAGCACAATGCTGGTCTCGACAGATAAATGCTCTGCCTCTTACTTGTTACTTAAAACTTGTTCAGATGGCTATTTTGTGGGCTTTGGTCTTCTTTGTTAGAGTTTTTATCTTCTTACAGTTGATGTAGGCATTGTAAGGTCTTCTTCTTTAGATTTGGAAGTTATTTCTCCAGCCCTTCCACTTTTGGCCATGGCACCATTTTACTTTGCTATTTTAGTTTGCTTTGTATTAACTGTATTAAATGTAGAGTTATTCTAATAGAGTTAGAACATAGTATAAGTGTTAAACCTTTTTGCTCAGCTCAATTAATTATTAGAATGCTTTATACTGAATTTCTCTTTTAGGTCTGTGTATAACTGTTCTTTAATAGGTTAGTGTTATAAAATCACAAGGTTGTAGTCTTAAATATAGTTTTCTATTATTGATCAGTGTTTTCTTTTGACTTTAGGAATACTACTAGTGAAACATTTGCCTTTTGAATTCTTCTGGTTTCATCTTTATATAATGGAGAAGGCTACAAGTTTTAAAAACTGTGTGAAATCTGGGCACAAAATTCCCCCTGAGAAGATTTAGCATGTGTTGTATTAACTGTAGGGTTATATTATTAGAGTTAGGATAAGTGTTGAACTTTTCTGCTCAGCTCAGTTAATTCTCAGAGAGATTTATACTGAATTTCACTTTGGATATGAGTATAACTGTTCTTTAATGTGAAATGTGGGCACAAAATTCCACTTTAAGATCCTCATGACCTCTGTGTGGTCTGTTTAGGGGTTTTATATTTGAGTGCCTCATGTAATATTTGGTCTCTGATAAGAGAAAAAACTAATAGTAAAAGGGATTCTTCATCCAAATCCAGAGCCTGTTATGTCTAAAAAGACAGGAGAAAAGCCATCAAATCCCAAGGATTTGGAGTCAAGAAACATCCTCCAGATGCTTCAGCTGCAGCATAGACACCCAATGTTCAGAGGATCTAGGGACATGTTGTTCAGCCCTCTACCCACAGCCTTCCTTTGGACCTGGAGTTAGGGTTTTCTATAACTATTCAGGATTCACCAAAGAAGACAGAAAAATTGACTTCAAGACCCTCTACTACCCTCTGTATATGGTCATTTAGATCCTTCAACAGTGCTTCAGAGGTTGACTTAGATCACCTGTTGAAGAAATTTCTAAAGACCAAGATTGAAATGAGGACCATTTCAACTCTGTCAGCTCCAAAACCAGTTGGACCTGTCCATTTTACCCCTTCCAGGCTTTATCACTGTTACAACATTCGGCTCCAGGTCCCGCAGATCCATACTACCAACTGAATTCTGTGGTCCAAGAACCATTGATCCATGTGGCATTGGCTCCAGGGGTTTTGTATCTGACTCACTGAACTCTGGCAATGTCAGACCCAGTGTTGAAGTCCTGGAGGCAAGAAATCAGGTGGATGTGTCTGTTACTTTAATCAGAGATGTCAGCTTTTGAGACTTCAGCTCTGATCCCCCCCTCAGTGCCGACCACTCAACTGGATCTGAATATTCCACCTGGGCCCTTTTCACATTCTTCTGTTGTAGAGTTGGATCCATCCTCATGCCTGGCATCTTCAGACCTGCTAGAGGTTGGGGTGGCTTTCTGAGTGTTGGTGAGGATCATTTCTAACACATGCAAGACAGATCCATTGGCTTCTCTGAGTATGGGTTATCCTCTTGAGCTCCACTCCTTTGGATTGACTTCAGCCTTGATGCAGAAACAGTCCTCAGAGGACTCAGAAGCCCCATCCTTTGAGCCATATAAGAAGACAGCATACAACAGAAAGCATGTGGACTCACCAACTGAATCAGTCACCTTAGATTCCAATTCAGATGATGGAGAGTATTCCCCACAATCCCCTCCCAAGGATGCTTCCTTCAGAGAGATCCTGGAACTCTTGAGACAAAAGGAATCTTGGCCAAGTGAACCTCTTTCTCAAGATGAAGTGGTATTGTCTGAGGCATAGAGAATGACTCCCTCTATGTCCTGGGAGGTCCTTCCCACTGACAAGTTGGTGTAGCTGGTGATGGAGGAAGACTTGGCAGGACCCAACACCTGTGAGTCAGTCCCAAGGTATCATGACAAAATTCTGTGTGCCCCTAATGATAAACCTTTCTGGGCAAAACCTCCCACAGTAGACTCTATAATAATTGCAGCAGCCACCAAGAACGAGTTGTCTGAAAACTCTTTGTCAATCCATCCTCACAACATGGAGTTCCAGGCAATGGATAGACTGGGGAAGTGGGCATATGATTCCAGCTCCTTTTCAGGGGAATATCAATCAACAACTTTTATCCATTCTGACGAATCCTATTATGTCAGACACATACAAGTACAGTGGATATAATAGGTTTACACACCCCTGTTAAAATGCCAAGTTTATGTGATATAAAAAAATGAAACCACAATAAATCATTTCAAAACTTTTCCCACCTTTAATGTGACCTATAACCTGCTAAAGTCAATTGAAAAACAAGCAAATCTGTTAGGGGAAACAATACAAAAAAATAAAAAAATGTACAATATGCTGGTTGCATAAGTGTGCACACCCTTAAACTAATACTTTGTTGAAGTACCTTTTGATTTAATTACAGCATTCAGTCTTCTTGGATACATACCTGGCATCAATTAAAGAGACTCTGATTAACCCCAAATAAAGTTCAGCTGTCCTAGTAGGATTTTCCTGACATTTACTCAGTTGCCTGCTACAGCAAATGCCATGGTTCAGAGAGCTTACAAAGCATCAAAGGGCTCTCATTGTTGAAAGGTATCAGCCAGGAGAAGGATACAAAAAATGTCCACAGAATTGGATATACCATGGAACACAGTGAAGACAGCCATCAAAAAGTGGAGAAAATATGGGACAACAGTGACATTGCAAAGAACTGGATGTCTCCCCAAAATTGATGAAAAGGCAAGATGAAAATTGGTCAGGGAGGCTTCCAAGAGACCTACAGCAACACTGAAGAAGCTGTAGGAATTTCTGGAAAGTACTGGTTGTGTACTACATGTGACAACATCTCCCATAGTATCCATAAGTCTAGACTATCGGGTAGGTTTGCAAGATGGAAGCCTTTTCTTACACAGAAAAACATCCAGGCCTGGCTAAAATTTGCAAAACATTACATCAAGCCTCCAAAAAGCATGTGGGAAAATGTGTTATGGTCTAATGAGACCAAGGTTTAACTTTTTGGCCACAATTCCAAAAGGTACATTTGGTGCAAAAACAACACTTAGCATCACCAAAAGAACACCATCCTCACGGTGAAGCATGATGGTGACAGTATCATGCTTTGGGGTTGCTTTTCTTCAGCTGGAACTGGGGCTTTATTCAAGGTGGAGGGAATTATGAATAGTTCCAAATACCAGTCACTTTTGGCCCAAAACCTTCAGGCACCTGCTAGAAAGATGAAGATGAAGAGGAATTTCACCTTTCAATATGACAATGACCCCAAGCATATATCCAAATCAACAAAAGAATGGCTTCACCAGAAGACCATTAAAGTTTCTAAATGGCCTAGTCAGAGCCCAGACCTAAATCCAATAGAAAATCTGTGGGGTGACCCGAAGAGGGCTGTGCACAAGACATGCCCTCACAATCTGACAGATTTGGAGCACTTTTGCAAGGAAGAGTAGGCAAATATTGCCAAGTCAAGATGTGCCATGCTCATAGACTCCTACCCAAAAAGACTGAATGCTGCAATTATATCAAAAGGTGCTTCAACAAAGTATTAGTTTGCACACACAACAAACTATTACTTTAAGGGTGTGCACACTTATGCAACCAGCATATTGTACTTTTTTATTTTTTATATTTTTTCCCTAACAGATTTGTTTGTTTTTCAATTGAATTTTATTTATTTATTTAACATTTGTTAACCGGGAAAGTCTGACTTGGAACAAAGCCAATTTTCAGTGGAGGCCCGGGGAGAAAGGCTCCAGATGCATGTCTTTTGTAACGTGGCAGGAAACCAGAGCACCCAGAGGAAACCCACACGAATGCAGGGAGAACATGCAGACTCCACACAGAAGGCACCCCAGCTGAGAATTGAACCAAAGAACCGCTTGCTGTGAGGCGATAACGCTACCACTACACCACTGCGCTGTCCAGTTGTACATGTTGTAGTTCACATTAAAAGTGGGAAAAGTTTTGAAATGATTTATTATGGTCTCTTTTTTATATCACAAAAACCTGAAATTTTAACAGGGTGTGCAAACTTTTTATATCCACTGTACCTTCAAACAGCTCTGTCAGTGATGCCCAGTATTTGCAGCCTCTCCGTGCTCCTGTTATATAACACAGTGAATGGGAAAACAAGAGCAGGCAGAGTGGTCATAGCCAGGCCAGGGAATGCCAACCCTGTCTGTGTTATTGTTTTTTTATGGACAACTTTAAAGCATCCTTTACAAATACCCCCTTTGAAAGAATCACATAGTTTGGCTGCATGGTGAACAAAAGGATACCAAAGAGCCAGAAAGATGGCAAGACACTCTGTGCCATATGAGTGAAGTTCAAGACCCCTCAGTGCTCTTTTAGGAGGAAGCAAAAGGAGCCTCATTCACTCTGGTTTCATAAGTCTAGGCATTAGCTTGACTCCTCTTCCGACAGAGGTGGCTGTGGCAGAGGTGCTCACTTCAATGGATGCAGGCCCAGTGGCTGGGGTGGTCCACAGAACCTGGAGTTCTGAGCACCCTTCTCTGACAGGTGCCCATAGAATCCCTGAATGCTTTCTCTGACTACAATTCTCTGGAAGCATTCAGGGACCATATATCTCCCTAGCCACACTTGTGGTTCATCATCATATGAGACAAGTGGGTAACAGTGATTGTATCAAGAGGTTATTGAATTTTGTATTTGGAGACTCCCCCATTTCCTCTTTTTCCACTACCTGATGTCCCACCCAATCAGACAAAGGCCACTATGTGAGAGATTTGTTCTCTTCTGCAAAAAAGAGCCATCCAGGAGGTCCTACCAGATTAGATCAGATCAGAGCAGGATTTTTTTTGTCATGTTTCTTTTTGGTTCTCTACAAAACAAAGGGCCTTCGGCTCATTTTGGACCCAAGTTTCCCCAACAACTATGTAGAAAAGCCCCACGTTTGAATGGCCTTAGTACAATCTATTTTTCTGTGTTTCCAGAAGAAGGAATAGATGTGGTGTATAGATCTTCAGGATGCTTACCTTTACATAAAATAGAGAAGGAGTTCAGGAAATTTTTGAGCTTCCAGTCATTACTAGTTTAGAGCCCTGTCTTTCGGTCTCATCTTTACCCCCAGGGTGTTCACCAAATGCATGGCAGTAGTAGCTGCTTACCGATGCCTTCAGGTATTCAAAATCTTCTCTTATCTAGATGGCTGGCTCCTAGCTGCTTCTTTCATGGTGTCTCTTCTACAAGAAAGGGATTATCTGTCCAACCTTTGTGCTTCCCTAGGTATTTTGGTAAATCTGAAGAAATCCGACCTAACTCCCACTCAGTGATTAGTCTTTCTGGGTTGACATTTGGATACCACAATAACTCTGTTCTCTCTGGACAGGACAGAATTATCTCACTGAGAGCTGCAATACAAAATCTACTGGAGTTTGACTGTCCTGCTGCACAGTTGATTTGACAGTTTCATGCTTCCTGACATCGTCCGTTTTCACAGTTCAATGTGCTCATTACTGTATGAGAATTCTACAATGGTCGCTTCCATCTCAGTGGTCCCAGAAGTATCATTCCCTGTCTCAACCTGTCAAGATGACTCAGTCATGCAGAAATTATTTAAACTAGTGGCTTCATTTTCCTCTGATATCTGCAGACAGGTCCTTCTAGATCCCTCCTCCAGCAGCACCATAACCATGGACACATCCTCTTTCACATGTAGTGGGGCATTGTAAGGGTAGAATGGGCTAAGGATTCTGGTCAGACTCAGAAGCTTGTCTTCACATAAATGTCCTGGAGATGAGGGCAGTCCTTCTGATGTTGTGGACATTTTAGGAATGTCATCATCTTGGTGAAAGAAGCATACAGACAAACAATTTGATGGTAGTTTTGTACATAAACAAGCAAGACAGGAACCAGATCCTATCCACTTTGTCATGTGGCCATGGGAGTGTGGCAATGGGAGATGGCCTCTCACTGATTTCTGACATCAAATAGATGTCACTGGAATGTTCAATGATCTTGCAGACATGCTCAGCAGAAATCCTCTATTGCCTCATGAGTGGTCCACGAATCCGGCAATTGCATGGAAGATTTTCAATCACTGGGGCAAATACTGCTGCAATGTGTTTAAGACACCCTAGAACACCAAATGCAGCAGTTACTTTGCCATTCTCCCTCATCAGGGACAGAAGCCTAGGGATACTGTTTCTTACTCATGGCTTCTAGGGTTAATTTACTATTATCCTCTGTTCCTGTTATAATCAAGTTCATGCAGAAAGCCATTTTGTGCAAGTCTAAACTCATGCTCCTGTTTGTTCCAGGCAGATAAAGTTTCCCTTCCTCAAACCATACTTGTAGAAGTCCTCTTGGCTCCTAAATCCACTGCTACATCTCATCGCTCACCCATATGGGAAACTAACGTGAACATTGTCAACCTGAAGCCAACCACTTGGCTTTTCTGATTCCATTGATGGCACTGGATGCATCCCTTCCTACCAATGTGGATTACAACCTTTCAGCTTCTCACAAATCATCCATACGTAGAATGTAATGCAGTAAATGGAATATTCCATATGGGTGGAATCTCAGAACACAAAACCCTTTTCGGCTTCGGTTGGAGATGTACTGTTTTTTATCCTCCTTTTTTCCTCAGGGTTAAGCTTCTCCATGATCAAGGTGCAGTTGACAGGCATTTCTTCATTCCACTTTGGCTTTCAAGACTCCTCGCTGACTTCTTATGGGCTATGTAAAGCTTTCCTGAAAGGTAACTTTCATTTACAACCTCCTATAAAAGAGCCAACTACTTTGTGGGATTTAACCCTGATAACAGAAATGCTGTCTAAACCTTATAGGTTCATAGGTTGGTATTATTTACTTTCCTGGACCTGTCTAGCAGCAGCATGTTTTGTTTATTGTGATGACTGTAGCATGTCCAACAGCTCTGGGTTTGACATGGCCTTGTATAATGGGTCTAATGAGGGATGAGTACAGTTTTTCTGGATGATACATTTCTTGGCATTGAGCTTGAGCCCATGGCTCTGGCACCAAGCCTTCATTTGAACCAGCTGCTTCTGCAGAATTAAAATTCCAGTCCTGAAAACTATCCTTTTAGTGGCTGTAACTTCAGTTACCTCATTCCCTCTAGTACAGTTTTTTTGTGTACCATTAACTCCTAGTGGGTCTGGCTTGAGTCTTTAAAAAATGAAGTTATCATCTTACAGTTCTAACAAATACTCATTGACAGGTGTCAGATATCAATACAATTGTATTTGCCATCAGGATAAAATATTTTGATACCTTGTATGTAGTATGGTTTTGGAATTATTAATGCAAATATGAACAGGCAATATTTGTCGCCTAGAAGCACAGTAGGAGGTAACTGCAGAAAGGCCTGGAGGTGCACTTGGCCGTAATGAGGATTAAAGAACTGCATGCCTTATGTTCTGTATCTACTTACATCATGATCTCCAAGGACAGGCTTACCTTGAGGGTCAACCTTTCCTTTGTTCCAAAAGTAGCTTCTAAATCCAACATTTTTCAATATATACATCTTCCAGTTTTCTTACCAAACTTCCAAAACAAATGGGAATACATTTTGCATACACTAGATACACACAGGCAGCTCTTTTTTCACTTTCACAGAACAATTTCCTTTAGGAAGGTTAAGCACCTTTTTGTATCCTTCACACAAAACAAGTTGGGTAAGAAGTAATCTAAAATCTTATCTACAATGGTCATCTGACTGTATTCCTTTCATGTATACATCTCAAAATTAAACATTATCCTGCAAGCCCAGATCTCACTCCAGTAGAACTGTTGCAGCTTCTACAGGGTTCTTCAAGTGTCTGCCATTGATGACATTTGCCAAGCTACCTCATGGTCTTCAACTCACATCTTTGTCAAACATTACAAGCTGGATTGTAGTTTCAGAGCTAATCCTTTGGGTTTCCATCCTGAAGGGTCTGCAGTCTTGAGGCCACCCAGAAATTATGTAGCTGTGGATGCTGATCCATATGTCAGATTAAATGGACTGGATGAATAGGATACAAAACTTAAGTACTTATCATAATGACAGATTCTTTCACCCCAGTCTGTCCAGTATGGCAACCTATCCTCCTTCCCTATGCCAGTCTGTAGGTTTTGAAGGACCTTTTTTCCTCTGGATCAAAGGAAGTACACATGTATTTATGGTTAGGCACCATAATCTATCTGAGATAGTCATGGAGGAGCAGGGAATTATGGACTAAAATTTTTTGGGAAGGGTTTGAGGTTGGATAACTAAACCGGCTGGATTTAATCCAAGAAGAGGCTTGAGGGCCCATATGTTGCATCTGATAGACTAGGATGAAAGGATATATCATTACAGAAAGTATATAACTTTTGTTTATTTATGGATTCTATTCATTCCATCTGTATGATCTGACTTATACTAGGGCTCCAGCCTTGAGCCTCTTTAAGAATTATTTTCCCATAATGCCCTTGTGTATGGAAAGATACCCCAGATATCATTTGTTGGCAGTGTTCTATCACAGATCTCTGAGCTCTTTTAAAGCTAAGTTACCCACTTATTTGCTAAAAACAATTTTAGAATACAATGATTTAATATTTTTACCTTCTACAGTCCCCTTTTCTTTACTGGGGAAGTCTTTTTGTTAATTCCTTGTTTTTCCTTTTTCCCTTTCAGCATCACATGTTGCCACCATCACCGTTAAACTGCTTCTTCATGTCTTATAAAATTTGGAAATTGACAGTGTTAAGATTTAGAAGATAGCAGTAAAGATGTTCATCATATTAATCACTGCTGCAGTAGCCATCGCATTACAGACTATATCCTGCCAAGAATATTGCACCAAGCTTAAGGGCACCTTCCATGCACCCAAATTGCTGTTCAGCTCAAGCAGAGTTGAAGAAAAAGAATGGTCTAGATGCCAAGTCCTTCAGAGCTTTCCTGCTGCTGAAGAACACTCCTTTTTTGGCTATCAAGGATTGATGGTCAGCTAACGCTGTGCTGTTCCATTGCTGGACAGATAAGTTTACCTCAGAAACTAAACTTTTCCAGTGAAATATGTATATTCTTAAGCTATGAAAATGTAAACTGCCACATGACTTTTAGTAACTTTTATTCAGAAGCCTAACTTTTTACATTTGTGGAAAACAGTTCTTAAAACTTAGTTACAATTATTTTTTTTTCATTTGCAAAAGTATTTAAAGTGTTTTTCACTTTGTTTTTGGTGGAAAATATGACTTTTAATATTTATCTGTTTTACCACCTACTGCTGTTAGGCTTTCGCAGGAATCAGTTATGCTTCTCGGCTTTACCATGGAACAATCTACCTTTTCCTTGATTCTTCCTTCTTCCATCTATGAAAGGAAAAAAATAATAAGCAGTCTTTGCCGCTATAACTGGCTGTTAAAGTGCCTCAGATGGAGATGGGTGACTCTGCTGTGGACATTTCTTGTTCCTCAAACCATTTATCTTTTTCCTTTATTTCCTCAGGAGTATTCCCAACAGCCACCATGGACCAGGGGTTAGACATGTCCTCTGTGACTGTTGGAGTGACAGATTTAGTCAGTCATGACAGATTCTTCTGACTTTGCATGAGGGGCAGTGTCCTATGGCATTAAGGTTCAGGGCATGTGGGAGCCTCATTAAAAGAACAAACATTCATATCTGAAGGATGTGATAGTTCAACGACCATTTTGCTTATTGCTCTGACTTCTGCTAGATGGGCATTTGAATTACAGGCTCTAATGTTTGTTCATCCTTCCTTGAGTTTCCAGAAAGGCATAAATGACCCGTGTTTATACATAAGATTGTCTCTGAATTTTTTTGAAACAGTCATTGATTTCCTGTGTTTTATCCTAAACACACATGGACAAGACTAAGAAATTAAAAAAAGTCTAACCAACTTTGGGAGTCCTTTGATGGAAAAAAATAATTGAAAACCCATTTCTAGATAAACCATTTATATATGGCTGTATCAGGTTATCAAATATTGTTATATTCACAGTGGAGAAAAACACATCAGAAGGTCATGTCTCATGCTAATAGAGCTTTGGATGCATCTGAATCTTTTTGGCATGGTCTAGACCCAATATCTATTCTACAGGTGGCTACTTGGTCTTCTGTGCACCCCTTTACTACTGGACACTAAAAAACTTGATTCAGTCTGTAGATCTAGAGCTGGATTTACTAAAGCCAGCCTTCATAGGCTTCTGGACTGTGTTCCTTTTCCACCCCTTTCAAGTTCATAGTAGTTATTAGAAGTAAAGTCCATGAGTCCATTGAGAAGCCTAGCCCAGCGATTTTGGCACCATTCTGTATGTTAAAAATTTCTAACAGGAATTTTTCATCAGTTTATTATTTATTTTTTCCGTAATAGTGTTTTAGGATGCATCCATTCATTTTGACTGAAACTAGCCTTTTTTAAACAAATTCAGGGATTTAGGTGCATGTATTTTGTGCTTGGATTGGGTTACTGAAACTGTCATTTTATTCACTACAGTCTTTAGAATAGTAACTTCTGCAGAAACAGACTTCAGATTGCTTTTGGCTCAGTTTTGTATGTTAAACATTTCTGACAGGAATTTTCATCAGTTTATAATATATTTCTTGTCTAATACTGTTTTAGGCTGTATCCATTTATTTGGGCTTAAACAAACTTTTTTTCTTACAAAAATGGAGTACTTTTTGTGCATATATTTTGTGGTTTGAACTGTGTTGCTAAACGTACTGTCATTTTTTCAGTACAGTGTTCAGAACAGTATCCCAGTCTTTAGATTGCTATTTAGAGGGACAGGAGGGATTTGTTCACCTTTTTACTAGGCTGACCATGCAGCTAGAACTTGGTATTGAGCTGAGCTGGCTAATATCTTGTCTCCTGACTTGATGGACTCAGATATGTTAGACCCCCCCACCCCCACCACCACCATCTATCTCATGTGCACCTAAAAACATATAAATAAGTCAGGAAATATGCCTCAGCCTATAGCTTATGACTGCAGTAGCCTTAAGAAGGCTATCAGACTACTCACTTTTTTTTCTGCCTTCAGGTCTCCTGGTGTGGCGGTAGTACCACAGCTGTGCATGACATTGGGGTTAGACACATCCTCCAGGGCTGTACAAGTGTCTGACTCAGGTATAGTAGAAACAAAATCTTTAAGTGCAGAGGAAGTCAAGGATGCAGAATCTCTTGCCAGTGTTGATATCCCCCTACTTCTGTAATGCATATAAAAATGAGACAGAAGACACACCACATCACAGAGCAGCAGTCTCTGATTGGGATTTCACCTAAGTTGCTGCCTGTGTCTATTTACATTGCTCAGGTAGTTATTATGGAGTACAAACCCAGGTTATGAGTAATGCCAGTGCTCACACCCCTGTTCAACCACCCAGGATTCCTGATTTTGAAAAGATATGGAATCTGACATTTTAGAAGAGTCAAGCGTCTGATCAGTCAGCTTCCTCTGGGGACAAACAGCTGCAGAGTCCCAAACAGATGTTTTCTTTTTTTCCCCAAATGCTGATTAGACTTAGGGATTTATTCAATTGGGAGCAATCTGTGATGGCTCCCAAGGTCAGCAGGGTATATGACCTTTTGGTGGATGAAGCCCTGGATATGGCAACCTTCCCTCCATTAATGCAGCATTGGAGGATGGTTTCAAGAAAGCTTGCAATTCTCATCTATTGAATGCATCTTTGTTTACAAAAGTGTTTAAGAAATGCAGGTTGTGCTCCACCATGTCTGGTCTCCAAGCCCCCTTGTCTGTAGATGCTGCTGCTCTGACCACAGCAACATCTTCCAACAAAAAGACTATGCCTTCATCAAACCAAGCTAGGCCAGTGGCTAGAATCTCATGGAAAACAAACTGTCACAGTCTGGCACAGTAGCCTTAAGGTGTTTAACTACCACTGTTTTATGTGTAAGTTTGTGTTGAGGTGTATGTATAGTTTAGAAGAGCTTGCCGTATCATTATCTGCTGAGCAAAAGTCTGTGTCAAAGATACTGTGTTCAGTGTTTCTCAAGTGTCTAAACATGCTTTAAAGAATGCATTGGAATGGGCTGATTATGTTTCTAGAAATGCAGTGATGTCTGTGGTAAGGAGGTATGCTTGGTTGCACAGCCAAAACTTTTGTGATGAGTTATAAAATGAGATTATGAATGATCCACTTGATTTTGATTGTGTTTTTAGTAAAGCAGCTATTTGGATCAGTAAACACTGGGATGACAGAGGTAAACTGATTCAAGGGGTGTCTAAAATGTTCCATATTCCCAAGTTTCCCCTTCCATTAAATAGGATAATTTTTGATGGTCCAACAAACAGAAGTCCCAGTCAATCAAAAGCCAATGTACCAAAAGTAAATAGCAGGATTAGAATTCTGCCAAAATTAACAAGCGGGGTTCCCTTTTAAAGAGGATAACCCCCTTCCAATCTATGACTATGGCAAGACACTTCACGTGTCTTTCCCAAATCCCGCTCTAGGTGCCACAACTCAAAGGTTAGCTCTCAACAAAGTGGCCTGGCTGTAATCATTGTAAGACAAATGGGTGCTGAACATTGTTGACAGATATTACAGCTGGCAGTGAAAGGAATGTCCACATCGGTTCAAAGTGGTGCCCCCTCAACTGCTGAACCAGACGTTGTTATTCCCTCCTATATTCCAGCAGATTTTGGACTGAGGGCTCATAGAACTGGCTCCTCCTTTAGAAAGGATGAAAGGTTTCTCCTCCAGAATTTTCCTGCTTCCCAAAAAAGAGATATTGAGGAGAATGGGATTGGACCTATACTTTCTGAGTATCTTTATCAAGGCCCCCAAGTTCAAGATGCTCACTCTGAAGAAAGTACTTCCTTTTTTGCTGGACTGCTGTTTCTTGATGACCCTCTACTTGAAGGATGCCCATTATGAAATCCCCTTTGCTCAGTTCTTGGCATTGCCGTTTGGGCTATCCACTGTGCCTTGACTCTTTATCAAATACCTTGACCCAGTAGTAGCCCCCTACTGGACTCTTAGATTTTACATCTTTCCTTACTTGGATGACTTGCTGATCTGTGCCGACTCAGTATCCAATTGTTTGGGATTACTAGACAAGGTCTAAACCTTATGGTACCAGCTAAGGTTCAAGTAGAACCTTTGGAAATCACTTTTGACACCTTTGTAAAGACTCATCTTCTTGGTGTGCTTTATCAACTGAGAAAAGAATGGTCTTTTCTCATGAAAAACAAGGTCCTGTCTTACTATATGGTGTTTCAGGAATTCTCCATTAGGAACTTCACCTCAATAAGAGAATTCATAAAAATTCTAGGACTTATGGCATCCATGATTCTCATCATACCATTGGTCCATCTCCATATGTAGAAAATTCAGTGATATGTCTGGAATTGTTGGACTCAACACCATCATTCCCTGGAATATCATTTATGGTGGTGCCTTTCATCAGACGAGATTTACAGTGGTGGAGATCATAGCTGACTATCAGTGCAGGTCTGCCTTTCTTCCGGCTTGTTCTGGTGCAGTCTGTCCAGACAGACTCATTTGACTTCACTTGGGGAGTTGTGTCATTGGGACTGCAAGTGCAGGCCACTTGGGGCCCAAGCATGCATGTTAGGGCAACAGTCTCAAGGAAGTGTTTTCAGTAATTCATGCCCTGAAAGTCCTTTATCACTTATAGACTTTTGGTCCTCTGCTGGTTGTTATGAACAGCACCACAGTCATGTAGTACCTCAGCAAACAAGGGGGTACAAGGCCATGCCCCCTGTAACATTTAGCAATGATGACTTGGACACTGGCTTTACAGAATTTTTTGACTCATCAGGCATCTTACATCCTGTCAGAGTAAAACATCGTGGCAGAGAGACTACGCTGATCCTGGGCAGACCTGCTCAAGTGGTAGATCAAGGCAGAGATGTTCCAGGATCTAGTCCAGATGTGGGGAATGCCTCAGATAGATTTGTTCACCTCCTTTCAAAACAGACAGCTGGAAAAAATGTTCCAGACATCCTCGCAGTTATGCTTGGAGGACAGATGCATTCTTGTCTCCATAGACAGGAATGTTCCTGTATGCATTTCTGCCCTGTTCACTGATTCACAAAGTACATCTGAAAGTTCAGAAAGAAATGCAAAAAATCATTGTGGTGACCCCCTATTATCCCAGGCAGTGTTGGTTCTCTCTTCTAATGGTATTGGCCAAGGGCAATTACCACAGACTTTATGCACCCTCTAGATTTGCTTAGGCAACTGCTGCACCCCAGTTTTGGACAACTGCAACTAACAGCCTGGATGATTCAGTGTTGACTCCATTTAGGCACTTGCTTCATGAAGATATGCAGCAGGTATAAAAGGAAGCCAGGAAACCTGCTTCTAGAAAATCTTATGTTTACAAATGGATGAGGTTTACTAATTTGTGCCCAGATGGGAATAGAGGGCACATTGAGGTTATTATCCCTCCTGTCTTGAAATATTTGTGTGAGCTACTTCATGATGGCAACAGTATACATCTATTAAGATGCATTTAGTGGCCATCTTTGCTTGTCTTTCAGTGAATTCCCCTTCTTTTTTCTTATCTTTGGTAAAACACTTCATGAAATTTGTATTGCTTATGAGACACCCTTGCAAGCAAATTCCTCTTTCATGGAATCTGTAACTACATTATGGAAAAATTGACCTTACCATCATTCAAATCTGCCAATCAGGCTGATCTGAAGTTCTTAGTGTGGATGACTGTTTTGCTTATTGCTCTAGCATCTACAAGGTCAGTCTGAGCTGCAAGTTGTCACAGTGAGACCAACTTATACCTTGGATGTGCATTGGCAGCTCATGTACTACCTTGACAAAATGAACCCCTAAAAAAAGGCTGAAAGACATTTTTATTTCCTACACAGGGGCAATGAAGGGTCAACATGTTTCTGCACATTGGTTGTTCTCTGATATTGTTTTTGTTACACCTACCATGACAAAGGGAATCCGGGCAAGGTACAGGTGTATTCCACTAGAACCTTTTCCTCTTCAGTGGCCTATTGGAAAACAGTGAACACTAGAAGTATTGTAGAGGCATAAACTTGGTTCTCTGTCTATACCTTTATGAAGCACTACAGGCTGGAGGCCTTTTCTGAATCCAGAACAGACTTTGCTTGTACCATTCTCCAGGGGCTCCTAGCCACTTATCCTTCCATCTTCCAGGATGGGTAAGTTTTGGAAATCTACCTATATGCCAGCTATGAACATCTACTTTAGATAAGTAGGAATTACAGAACTGTACTTTATAGAGCTTCAGGCTTCAGCCTCCTTTATAGGCAAGAATGCTCTGTGTTTTTCCCAATCATACATTCCTGTTACAATAGCATATTCTGTCATTATAAGGGAGGGTATACGGGGCACAAAGCATTTTAGACTGGCTGGAAATCTGAAACTTGACAGGAGACATCCCATAATGAGGAAGAGCAGGAGGGAAAGTGGAAAGTTATGGTTTCTGGAATGTGATCAATCTGAACATCTACTGATAGGGTAGGTTAGCTTACACAACTGTACTTTCTCAGCAGTCCATGATTTTGCAGAATGTCTCTGATTTTGCCTTATATTTCTGGTCTGTTCATCCTAACATGTATAAACACATGCTATTGTAAAACCTGCATTTGAGCAGTATTTAACTGTTCCTGATTTTGGACCATTGTACCCCTTTGTGTTTTGGCTTTGTCCTTTGTTTTTAAGATAAGATGCTGGCTATTATGCTTGTATGATGTAAAGATACTTTTAAACTGTCAGACCCAACTTCCTACCCATAATGAAAAGTACCATGTGAGACAGTGCAGGGTCGTTTTAACACACTGTCACTCATAGATCTGTGGTGTGTGTTAGAGGGCCCTGTACTAAACATACAATGCAAAAATCTGATTTTATCTTAAAGATTAAAGACTATCAAGATAATCATGCATTCCTTCAAGATACATTTAGGAAGAGGCTATGTGAAAAAAAATCACCTGTACAGAAGTGTAATCAGTAGTTTTTCCTTCCTCGAGAGAGTGTACCAGATTAAGGCTTTAAGATATTGGCAGCAAAGCCATGTATAAATGGCATTTGGTTAAGGATACCTTTGAGGAACTAAACAGAGAATCTCCCAGCTATCACACTGTGGCTGTGTAGCTACAGCTTTAGGAATAGAAATTTTACTTTGCATTTACACTTTTTATTTTCTTTATTGGAAGATAGTTGATAATCCTGCTAGCCATGTGTTTTATGTATGAAAGACTGAAAAGACTGCACAACTGTTGCTAAACTGAATTATAGTAAAATAAGCCTCTATACCAGCCATTCACTGTTATCTGAGGTTGGCTTGTTGCATTAAGTTGCAATTTTGAGACATACAATATTGTCGAATGGAGTCATACTATACAAAATTAATGACAAAAAAGGTTATGCTACAATTAAATCTTTGAGTGAAAATTAAATGAGTAGAGTATTAAAGGACACTTAGAAATATAGCCCTGCACTAAGGTTTCTCACAAAAAGGAAGATAAAATAAAGCACCTTGGTTAATGGTAGGCTATTGTGCATTGGTCATTGAAATGCCCTGATGAACATACCTAATTTTGAAAAACAGCTAGAACTGATATTCAACTTTGCATGCAATTTGTCAGCACTGCACAACACCAAGGGTTTTAGGAGGCCATGTAAGCTGGAGAACTGAGATGCTTTTGTGAGATGCCTGGACACTGTGATTTATACATGCCTTGTATCTATTCCGTCTCTTACAGGCTGTTGAGTTGAGATCTATGACTGGCATACAAGGCATTGTCAGACTCCACTCTCATGGAGCTCCTGCAAAACAAACAGCACCAGAATTCTAAAGACTTAAAACCTTGCCTGTGATATAAATAGGACCCATTGTCTGGAACAGACTCTCCATCCATGTGAAGCAGAGTTCCTCCCTAATCCAGTTCAAGTGTAACAGGAAATTCATCCCTGGTTTGGCACCTGTGTTTATAATGGACACAGGCAGCCTGTAAATGGCTCATCTCCCAGGCCCCTGCTTGTAAACGTTTCACCTCCCAAGCCCCTGCTTACACTTATCAAGGGTACCAGAACTTGTCAGAGATCTGGGATGCACAGCTATGCTTAAAACAGCCCTTGTGGTCATTAGCCTAGTAAAGACTTACGCACCTATGAACCTATCTATATTCATCCACAGCACCCCCACTGTGAAATCTTCCCTGGTGAGATCTGGCCACAAATCAGTTTCATTCAAAGTAACTATCACACCTGACCCCCCCCCCCCCAGCAACTAGACTAGAAAACTTCTCCAAAGCAGATTATAATCTCTTACGGGATGGTATAAATAGCCTCACTGCATCTCCCCCCTCAGATGAAAATAGCAACTATGGCAAGTTCTACACCAATGCTTTATTCAAACACCTGTATAACTGCATTGACTCAGCTGTACTGATAGGATCAAAACAAGCTCTTCAAGGAAGAGAAACCTGTCTGGTGGACAACTGCCATTAACAGGTTTTACAATAAGAGGAAGAAATTACTATCTAAGAGTAAAAGGAAGAAGGCCCTAAACTGGAAACACTCCATCCTCAGCTTAAACAAACAAACAAGACTTCTGGTGAAGTCCTCCAAAATAAATTATGAATCCAAATTAGCTTCCTCAACTAAGGACAATTATAAGACATTCTTTAGTTACATCAGTAACCTACAAGGAAAGGCCCAGATTTGTGCTGAACTGGTAGTCAGTGATACCACATATAATGAGCCTGTGGACATAGCTAACCTGTTAGCTGACAGGTTCTGTGAAAACTTCACTCCCCTGTCCCCACCTCACGATCCCCATGACATCCCTACCACCTGTCCACTACCTTGTATCTGTAAAGAGCAGATCATGAATGCCCTCTCTAAGGCCAAAAACACAGCATCTATGGGACCTGATAACATCCCTGGCTCCATCCTACATTGACTCTGCAAAGAATTAGCAACACCGTTGTGTACTCTTTTCAATCATAGTCTAAGCACTGGCTTTGTTCCAGCTGAATGAAAAATGGCCACTGTTATCCCCTTGCACAAAGGTGGAGCTTCCACTAACCCCAGGAACTATAGACCTATTAGCCTGACTAGCCTTATCTGCAAGTCCATGGAGTGAATCATCATGGACCTTATCAACAAAGATATAGATAATCTCCAGACACTTGACCCTACTCAGTCTGGCTATGTTAAAGGGAGATCATGCCTGTTAAACCTGGTGGACTTCTTTGAGACAGTCACCAAGGCCGTAGACAATGGGAAATCTGTGCATACTGTCATCCTAGAGTTAGCCAAGGCATCATTGACAAACTCACCCATCTAAGTATCAACCCTCGTATTGTTTCGTGGCTCACAGTCCGGCTCACTGATAGAACCCATACAGTCAGAATTGGGGAATCCTACTCCAACAGCAGACCTGTAGCCGGCTGTGTTCCATAGAAATCAGTCCTGGGACCTCTATTGTTTGGAATCTATTTCTCCAAAGTACAAGCAAAATCCAAGAGATCAAGTTCTGTGGCGACAAAGTTTGCTGACGACTACAAACTGGGAGTAGTCATAGAATCTCTAAATGATGTCAACATCCTACAAAAGGGTCTTACGCAAACAAATGATTTTTGCCACAGTTACGGCCTTAAACTCAATGCAAAAAAAAGTATTATCATCCCTTTCAATAAGGATGATGTTCCTGCTAACTACCACATCAATAGCAACACCCTTAGTACACATTCAGTGGTGAAAGACCTAGGCACACAGATTAACAGCAAGCATTCCTTTGATCACCATGTCTCCACAGTGGTAAGAAGGGCACTCTATAGTGCTCATCTCATAAGTAAGGGTATTGTCTCTAGAAAAAAAGAAGTTATAACCTCCCTGTACTCTTCCCTCATCTGGCCATTAACTGAGTACAACTCTCCTTTTACTATGTACCTTTCCAAGTACCTGCAGCAATTGAAGAGACCACAAAGGTCCCTCACAAGGAAAATTCAAGGTCTTCAGCATCTGTCCTATATGTATTGTCTGAAATTACTCCCATATCATGTCAAACGGAGCATCTCATTGGCCATCATCAAATGCAGTCTGGATGATTGGATGGGTATCCATAAATTCACCCTGGGAGTTCCACCTGTGTCTCTCCTGGACAGGGGCACTAGGTGTTGATCACGGAAACAAGGGTAACTTGGCTAGACTTGTACAGGCCCAGGGGCCATTAGCCTTGTAACTTCCTATGATCCTATGATCCTAGGCATCTTACTTACGAAATATCAATAAGATGTTGGGAAAATTTGTCTGTTTTCATACCTTTAAGTATTTTAAGTTCTAGAAATGTGAACTTTGACTCAAATGTTTTGTCTATTAACAGGAAGACTTACTGTAAAAGACCACAGGATAGAAATGCAGATAAGAAAGAATAACAACACTTATTATACGTAAGTGTAAATGTTATATTAATGTACTTTTCTACATTGTTTCTGTGTTATTTGATTTGAGAATCAACATCCTACATGTTCATCATTCTCATTGCTTTAGTAGCCTTTGGCTGTTGGGTTACATTGTGCCAGGTACAACAGCCAAACAGCTTCACAAAGGTCTAGCCCACTCCCCACTTGCACCATGACTGCCAAAGGGATTAGTTTAAGAGCAGGGAAGGGGTCTGAGAGTGTTTCAGACCTTGATGCTGTTAGGTTCCTTGGTAAGTGAATGACAAATTATAACAAAAATATAACAAAATAATTTAAACAAAAATTAAATTTCAAAGAGTGCTTGCTCTCCAGTAATGTTTCTCAAAGGAGCTTTATTCAGAAAAGTGCTTTCATCAATCAGTTTCATTGGATCAGGTACAACATGCATTGATGGTGATTTCTGCACTGCCATTTGTTGTTCCTCAGACCACACACTAATTTCTCTGTTTTCCTCTGGTATAGTCCCTTACCCCACCATGGAATGGGGGAATGGGGGCTAACTACATCCTCTACAGCTGGTCCAGTGACCACTCTGGGAATGGGAGAATCATCTTCTTTGGGTCTAGGAGTTTCTCTGGGAGGTTTGTTGTTTGGGATCAAGTGTCATCGCCTAGTCAGTCTTCTTCCAGGGAGGTCCCTGCAAAAAAAAGAAACAAAAGGTTAGACGTCGCATCTGAGAACACTGCTCACAAGCATGATTTTCATACCTTTACCAGGAGTTGATTGCAGGTTTTTACTCCTGAAGAACAGAAATACATGCAGGACAATATACCTGGTAAAGAAATTACTGAAGAAAATAAGTCAGAAAGAGTCTGACAGACGTAGGCCTTCTTCTGCTAATTATCCAAGGGTTGGATTCAATAGAAAGCTAGTGTTCTCCATCTCCTTTCCAGGACTTTTCCTTTTCTGAGACGATTTCTATGATGAGTTAAGTATTTTTGTGTGAACAAGCAGATGTATCCCCCAGGAGGAGGGCATACTATGAAATGTTCTAAGTGGATGTGCCACATGCAACACCCATTGCTCTTGTTATGAAAGCTTTGGAGGATGCGTTACATGCTGCCTTCAAGAACCATGACTCAGTCTTCAATCTCCAAAATGGCAGATAAACTTTATAAAGTACCTCAAACTAACAAATTATTAATTATGTAGACAGTCTGTGGGAATGTTCTGCTTGACTTTCATCAGAAGTCAGCTCCTTTTATTTTTAACTTGCCCCAGGTGTTTAAACATACTTTGGACAGTATGCATTATTGCGTGGCTAATGTGGTTAAGGCCACTGCTACTGCTTCTGTTCTAGAATCTATGTCTGGGTATGTTTTTAGCCCTTCTGTTACTCAGGTCCTCAAACCCTTTCATGTAAGAGGGAAAGTGATTTGAGGAGTTCTTAAGACATTTCAGCCTCTACCACCCGTAGTAACCTTACAAATCATCTGCTTCCTTCAAAAGACAAAACAGGCAGTCCCTGCCATCTGCTGGCAACAGGAATCCAAAAAGAGATGGCAGGAAGAGACCAAAGGAATATTTTCAGAAAAAGGGACGGACTATACTTACATAGTGACTATGCTAACATTCTTTCCCCTCCCCTCTTGCCCTTACATCACTAAATCTGTTCCTAAAACTGACTCTCAGTCTTCCCCTTTGTCAACAGATTGCTTCAGACTCATAAGTTCTAAAACTGGTCCATGAAGATTACAGCTGGAAGAGGATATGAATAGCTGTTCTCAGGGGAATTTCTCCCCACCCTCCAAACCAAACATGATTTATTTCCTCAGGATCTACACAACACATGATGATGCTAGCATTCATAAAACTTCTTGTTTTAGGCCAAATTCTCAGCTGGAGTGCCTTCTGTGTGGAGTCTGCATGCCCTTCCCACGGTCAAGTGATGTCTAAAGACATGCAGGTAGGTGCGTGCATTAATAGGTGTGCCTTTTTTGAAGGTTGGGCATCAGGCTGGCAACTCAGCACTGTAAAAATCCACTGCCAATCATTAGCAGACCAGAGTTTCGCTGTGGCAACCCCTAACTGGGAAAAGCCGAAAGAGTGAGTGAGGAAGACATCTACTTCAGAACCTGGAGACAAGTTCTAGTTCTTTCTTTTCTCAATCTGTAGTGAAAGTACCAAAATTCAAAATGCTGACCCTACAGAGTCAGCTACCAATTATTCCTATTCTGAGTTTTATGGCAACATTAGACCTAAAAGATGTTTATTATCAAATTCTCATAGACACAGGCTTTAGAAAATGTTTAACTCTCTGTCTGGGTCACATTATCGGTTTTCTGCATTACCATTTCGACTATCCACAGTTTCAAGGGTGCTTACAAATTGTCTAGCTCCAGTGATAGCTCATTGCAGACCACAAGGCATTCTCATATTTCTTTATTTTGATGACTTGCTTATCTTTACAGAGTCTTTTGCCAAATGTCAGGAGTCCTTAACATGGGTTTCTTAACTCCTTACCCATCTGGACTCCCAAATAAATGTATTTATTTATTTGACATTTGTTAACCAGGATAGTCCAATTGAGCTAGTGCCCTTTTTTCAGTGGAGGCCCAGGGAGAAAAGCTCCACAAAAAGATGGACAATATAAATACATAAATAAATATATACATACAAAAAAGAAGACTTGAAAAAATACAATATTGAACAAATAAATTAGGATAGAAACCAAATAATAGGTAGAAAAAGGAATACAAGTGAATTACCCACAGTGTATAAGAATTTAGGGAAAAAATTCAAGTAGGGTGATTACAGTGATAATGTGCAAACCTCATCCTTGGCTCTATCACACAGGATTGCGTTTTTGACTGACTTATAGACACTTTTCTGCAAAAGACTTTCCTAATCCAAGAAAATATTCATGTGTAGCTGGAAACTTTCCTGGGTTTCTCAGATCAGTTGCACACTTCCGCCTGGGAGTATCTCAGGATTTTAAGTTTTATGGCTTTCATATAATTATGGGTTCATACAGTAGGTAATTATTAGGCTAGCTACTATTATAGGACATTTTAAGTTAGGCAGTTCCTCTTTTTGTGTTCAAACTAATCTATCCCATTTGGTGATAGATTGACCTCAGCAGTCCCACTGTTGATAATTATGTATGAACCCTAATGTGAATAAATGGGATTATACCCTCAGTTTGAGGGGACTCATGCATGGGGTAAAGCATTTATTAGCTATATCTGTCCATTAGTAGTATAGGGAAGTCCAGGGTTATATTTTCTGTTTCCCACCCATAGATCTAAGTTGTACTTGAATATGGACATAGGTGAACTTTGTTTTATGTGGGTGGGGAGTCTGTTCCAGAGCAGTGGTATCTTCTGTGAGATATACTTCTCCCTCCAAACATGATCTCATGATTCTTATCAGGTTACATATGAGAAAAAAAATCAATGATTTCTAAAACAAATATGTCCCCACCATACTCATCCTCTGTAATTTCAGATTCTAATTTTTGGCTTTATCAAGAAGGAACTGAATTGGTGGAGACTACAAATTACTTAGACCATGGTCTCCCTTTCCTACACCTATCCCAATTCAGTCTATACCTGTAGACTCCTCACATTTTACTTGAGAAGTGGTTTCTATGGGGTTAAAGGTGCATGGCTTGTGAGACTTGTCAGACAGATCAAAGCACATTACATGTGAAAGAGATGTTAGCTGTGATCCATGCTATAAAATCTCTTCATCATCTGTGGTTCTCTGGACCTTTGCAGGTGATTACAGACAACATGATAGTGGTACGAAACATAAACACATGGTGGGCACCAGGTCTTACCCCCTGCACAGGCTGGCTGTGATAGCATGGGAGATAGCTTTTCAGCATTGATTATCCCTCCAAGCATCTTATATTCTGTCAGAGCAAAATTTAGTAGCATACAAGCTGAGGAGGAGCAGGAATATCACTCACAAATAGAAAGTGAATGAAGGGTTCTTCTGAGAATTGATAAAGTTGTGGAGAGCACCTCCAATAGATATATTTTGCCTCATTTCAAAACAGACAACTAAAGAAATTTTGCAGAAGGTCTTCTTGTCAGGTCTGAAAAACAGATGCACAGATGAAGACAGTTTGCACCGCCTACCTTGACCTAGCCAAAGCCTTTGACATGATTTCCCTCTCTGGCATAAACTTTCCCAGCTAGGCATCAATCCATACGTTACCAGATGGATAGCTAACTGGCTCACTGATAGAACCATTCAGTCAAAATAGGGGATGCCACCTCTAGTAGTAGACCCATAACAAGCAGTATACCCCAAGGATAGGTCTAGGGGCCCCTACTGTTTGCGATATACTTTTCTGAGGTACAAGATAAAACCAGTGGTCTGCAGCTGACCAAGTTTGCAGATGACTGCAAGCTGGGCACTGTCATAAATTCTCCTGGTGATGTGAACATTCTCCCAGAAGGCCTTAACCAAACTAATGACTGGTGCCAGAAGCATGGCGTCAAACTGAATGCCAAGAAATGCATCATTATCCCCTTTGGGGAAAATTGTGTCCCCACTAATTATCACATTAATAACAATGTATTAAGCATGCAATCAGTCATGAGGGACTTGGGCACCCAGGCTGATAGCAACCTGACTTTTGACCACCATGTTGCCTCCATTGTACAGAAGGCTTTCTACATGGCCCACCTCATAAGTAAGGAGATTTCATCCTGGAACAAGGAGGTCATAACATCCCTGTACTCCTCCCTCATCAGACCTGATATCAAGTACAATGCCTCTTTCAGCATGTACCTTGCCAAGCACATGCAGCAGTTGGAGAGACCACAGAGGTTCCTGACCAGGAAGATCCAGGATCTTAAACACCTCACCTATACAGATAGGCTAAAAGCCCTGTCCCTCTACTCAGTATTGTACAGACTGCTCAAAGTTGACCTGTGTCTGGCATACAAGGCTGTCTCAGACTCAGCCTTGATGGAGTTGCTGCATATCCGTAAGTCAAACTCCACTCAAGCAACCCATATGCAAGGTCTTTGAACTTGTTGGCGGGATAAATTTCTCTTCCAATGACTCCCCCATTTGTGGAATAGACTTCCTCTCCATGTCAAACAGAGTACCTCACTAGCCCTCTTTAAGAGGAACCTGAACAACTGGATGGGAATCAGAAAATATACCCCTGGGATCCCACCTGTGTCCCTGTTGGACAGGGAACACAGATGCTGACTTTGTGGAACATGGGTGAAATTCTTGGCTAGGCTTATAAGGGCCTCCAGGGCAATAGTATAGTATCATCCTATGAACCTATGAATCTATTTTCATTGCAGTGGTCTGGGATGTACATTTAGGCAGTTCTACCCTTTCCACTGATATCCAGGGTAATTCTGAAGATTCTGAAGTGCTGTCCAGAAATCAATACAGAGACTCCGTTCTGGTCCAGGCAACACTGGAGCTCCCTTTTTATGGAATTGGCCTGGGGTAATTACCACATGCTTCATCCGATTGGATCAGCTCTCACAAAACAGGGAAGCAGGAATGCAACCCAGCCTCAGACAACTAAAACTGACCACCTGGATGTTTCAAGTTTGATACCTTTCAGACATATTTTATATGAGGATGTGCAGAGATACTAAAGAGACAAGAAATCATGCCAGTATGGTGACTCACTTATATCCAGGGCCCTATACTGGGTTATTACCTCTGATGGTGACTCACTTATTACCAGAGCCCTATACTGGGTTATTACCTCCGATGGTACCTCGCTTATTACCAGGGCTCTATACTGGGTTATTACCTCTGATGGTGCCTCACTTATTACCAGGGCCCTATCCTGGATTATTATCTCCAATGGTGACTCACGTATTACCAGGGCCCTATCCTGGGTTATTACCTCTGATGGTGCCTCACTTATTACCAGGGGCCTATCCTGGGTTATTACCTCTGATGGTGACTCACTTATTACCAGGGCTCTATACTGGGTTTTTACCTCCTATGGTACCTCACTTATTACCAGGTGCCTACCCTGGGTTATTACCTGTGATGGTGACTCACTTATTACCAGGGGCCTAGCTTGGATTATTACCTCTGATGGTGCCTCACTTATTACCAGGGGCCTATCCTGGGTTATTACACCTGATGGTGCCTCACTTATTACCAGGGGCCTATCCTGGATTATTACCCCTGATGGTGCCTCACTTATTACCTGGGCCCTAGCCTGAGTTATTACCTCCGGTGGTACCTCACTTATTACCAGGGCCCTATACTGGGTTATTACCTATGATGGTGACTCACTTATTACCACGGCCCTAAACTGGGTTATTACCTCTGATGGTGACTCACTTATTACCAGGGCCCTATACTGGGTTATTACCTCTGATGGTGACTCACTTATTACCAGGGCCCTATACTGGGTTATTACCTCCGATGGTACCTCGCTTATTACCAGGGCTCTATACTGGGTTATTACCTATGATGGTGACTCACTTATTACCAGGGCCCTAAACTGGGTTATTACCTCTGATGGTGACTCACTTATTACCAGGGCCCTATACTGGGTTATTACCTCTGATGGTGACTCACTTATTACCAGAGCCCTATACTGGGTTATTACCTCTGATGGTACCTCGCTTATTACCAGGGCTCTATACTGGGTTATTACCTCTGATGGTGCCTCACTTATTACCAGGGCCCTATCCTGGATTATTACCCCTGATGGTGCCTCACTTATTACCAGGGCCCTATCCTGGGTTATTACCTCTGATGGTACCTCACTCATTACCTGGGCCCTATCTTGGATTATTACCTCTGATGGCACCTCACTTATTACCAGGGACCTATCCAGGATAGGCTCCTGGATTATTACCTCTGATGCTACCTCACTTATTACCAGGGCTCTATCCTGGATTATTACCTCCGATAGTGCCTCACTTATTATCTGGGCCCTATCTTGGATTATTACCTCTGATGGTGCCTCACTTATTACCAGGGCTCTATCCTGGATTATTACCTCTGATGGTGCCTCACTTATTACCAGGGGTCTATCCTGGATTATTACCTCTGATGGTGCCTCACGTATTACCAGGGCCCTATCCTGGGTTGTTACCTCTGATGGTGCCTCACTTATTACCAGGGCCTATCCTGGGTTGTTACCTCTGATGGTGCCTCACTTATTACCAGGGCCCTATCCTGGATTATACCTCTGATGGTGCCTCACTTATTACCAGGGACCTATCCTGGATTATTATATCTGATGGTGCCTCACTTATTACCAGGGACCTATCCTGGATTATTATCTCTGATGGTGCCTCACTTATTACCAGGGCCCTATCCTGGATTATTTCCTGTGATGGCACCTCACTTATTACCAGGGCCCTATCCTGGATTATTACCTCTGACTGTCAAACATTTGTGTGACTTACTATCCCATGGCCTGACTTCTCCTTTAGCTACAAGTGTTTATCAGTTATTTTAACATTACTATCCATTTACTAATACTACTCTTTCTTTTTCCATCTTTTCTAAAAAGAGGTTTGTTCTTTTGAAATCTAGGTTCATGTCTTGTACATGTAATTTCATTTGGATCTTCACTTTTGGCTAGAAACTTTTTTGTCTACTTTTGAACCAGCTATTATGTCTGGCTTTGGTTTATGTTTGGTATACTAATGCATTTATTGCTCTGACATCTGCAAGAGAGTATCTGAGTTGCAACTATTTATGGTGGGATATCCCTTGTGCCATTCGGATTCCTATTGGAACGTCGAAAATGCAATTGTTTGAATTGATAAAGGTCGACCTTTAATGATCGAACAATTACATTTTCGAATGCTCTGAAAAAGTTATTAAAAAAAAGGTAAAGTAAAGGGTGTAGGCGGGGGGGCAGGGCCTCCTGCACCCTCCACACTCCCTGATACTTAAATATACCAACTCAGAGATCGTGCTACAGCGTAGGAAAGGGAAACCTTTCCTTTCCTGCACTTAACTCCATTAAAGTGCAATCTCAGAGTTGGTATATTTAAGTAGGGGGGTGTGGGGGGTGTAGGGGGGCTTGCCTCCCTGTTCCCAGCAATTACTTTTGTTTCTTTTGTTTTTTGTTTTTTTTTTAATTACATTTTCAAAGTTTTAGTACTTCGATCATATGGTGTCGACCATATGGTATTCGAAGTACTGAAACTTCCATGATGTAATATGTAACCGTGCCATTCCATGCGTGTAATTTTATCTGTATAAGAAGTACCCCAGTACAACTGATGTAATATGTAACCGTGCCATTCCATGCATGTAATTTTATCTGTATAAGAAGTACCCCAGTACAACTGATGTAATATGTAACCGTGCCATTCCATGCATGTAATTTTATCTGTATAAGAAATACCCCAGTAAAACTGATGTAATATGCAACCATGCCATTCCATGCATGTAATTTTATCTGTATAAGAAATACCCCAGTACAACTGATGTAATATGTAACCGTGCCATTCCATGCATGTAATTTTATCTGTATAAGAAGTACCCCAGTACAACTGATGTAATATGTAACCGTGCTATTCCATGCGTGTAAGTTTATCTGTATAAAAAGTACCCCAGTACAACTGATGTAATATGTAACCATGCCATTCCATGCGTGTAAGTTTATCTGTATAAGAAATACCCCAGTACAACTGATGTAATATGTAACCGTGCCATTCCATGCGTGTAAGTTTATCTGTATAAGAAATACCCCAGTACAACTGATGTAATATGTAACCATGCCATTCCATGCGTGTAAGTACAACTTTCAGAGTCTACCTTGAATCTTGCCATCAGCTTTCCTCATTTCTTTCAAAAATTGATTGACAGGAAGAGAGGATTCCATATGTTCTGGTCATGCTGTTGTGCTTCAGGCGTTATCTTGTTAGTATTAATTCCTTTAGGAAAGCTGAACAGCTGGGGGCTACCTAGTATCGAACTGGAAAAAGACAGCCCCCGGGATTCATGAAGCATACGCCAGGCGCATGCATAGCGTAGGCGTTATAATGCCAAATATGGCCGTCGAGCGATTCAGGTACGATCCAATTCCACGTGCACTACTGGCGTACGCCAGAACTGCGCAGCCCCCAGCGTAGGTATGCTAATCACCCCATGTGCAGTGTCGCACCATGCAAATGAAGGCATATAGCGATTCATGAAGTGGTGCAGGCGTAGCGTAAGCCCACGTAAATGTAAACCAAAAAACACGGTTTACATTTTCCCAAACAGAACATCGGAGCTATGGAAGAGGGCCAGACCCAGGTACCACAACGTTAACATATGCCAATGGCGAAATACACAGCCAATGGCATAAGAAAAGATGCACAACATGTAAATAACAACATTTAATGTCATGCCCACAGTAACGCACAGCACAACCGCAGGGCATGTGTGCGGAAGCTGTAACATAAAGAAATAATATAAAAATGTCATAAAATCGCAACGTAATAGAAATCAGGTTTACAGCATAATACACAATGGTAGGCATGGAACACCACAACCAAGGTGCAAGGGTTGCTAAGGGCTTGCGATAGTGTTCAGCATGGTAACTATGAATTAGTAGTCAATGCCATGCAAATGAGGCAGATAATACTGAATCGCAAATGTTCCGCCGGATGAAGGTTGTACCATACGGCGCAGCGGTATAACACCGAGGAGTGGCTCAGAGGAGATACATGACATCAGCAGAGGGGTGTGCCACTGTAGCAGTAAGCACATTGGAGCATTGCAAATCTGGCCTGTCCGTTGCTAAGCAAAGCTGCATGACAGGGGTGGGGAGGAATCGTTTAGCTGAGAGCACACATGGTGCCCAAAAGCGCATGTGTACGAGGATGAAAACGTGCCCGAAATCCAGTAATCAGATGCACGCGCCGCAAACAATAGCAGAAACAGGAAGGTCAGGGGAAGAAAAGAAGGAAATGTGGAAGTAGGGTAATTGGAGTACTAATGAGCAATCAACACCAATCAACCCACGAAGGCCAATCGATGGCAGCTGACAAGTCTGCTTGCAGAAACCTGCAAAACAGGATAGGGGAGGCATTTGAATGCAAAGAAAGGAGGGGAGGTATTGGATTACAAAGATGGGAGACCTGACACAGCAGAGCAAAGCAAACCGACAGCAGTCCGGCAGTAGCACACATAACGAAAGATACGCCAGGTCCAGGAAAGTACAAATGAAAGTAGGCTGCAGGATGCACGCCAGAAAATGGTAGGTGCAACGTGCAAAAATGTAAAGGGAAGGTCAAGAGGTAATCCACGGCAGGCAAATGTAATTCAACACCAAAGGCACCACAATAGTAGTTCCGGCAGTAAAACACATAAGATAACCTGTAGCTACGATCGTACATACACACCCTATGACTTCATCGGTGTTCACAGCACAATAGTATAAAGTGTGAAAGCACCCAACACACACCTGTGTATTCCCAAACACCGCACCATAGGTGTAAACACACGGGGAACTTTTAAAATGTACATGTTGGGAGCTGCCATAGCTGTGATTCATCAGCATGTGTTAGAGACTGACGGTGTTGTGGAGGATGATGCCGACAACCACCGCAGGCCTCGGAGGAGAAGGAGAGTGTTCAGACCAAGGGTAACCTACCAGGGGCCACATGACCTGGAGATAGTAGAGCATTACAGGGTGGACAGGGACATCTTATAGCAAATAGTGGAGCTGTGCCGGCCACGCCTGAGAACCAGAAACAACAAAGGGAACCCATCCCAGTGGACACGAAGGTATGTGTAAGCCTGTGAATACTGGCCACAGGTACCTTTCAAAGGCCAACTGGAGATATAATGGGTATCTCACAGGCATCAGCATCCAGGGTACTACACCAGTTCCTGGATGCCATGTTACCACATGCCAATGAGCAGATATACTTCCCCAGAACTCAGGAGGAGCTGGCCAGCAATATGCGCCACTTCCACCGTGTGGCACACTACCCGGAGGTACTGGGTGCGATAGACTGCACGCACATACAAATCAAGTCACCACCCGGTGAGCAGGGTAGGCGCTAGATAAACCGCAAGGGATTCCACTCCATCAACTGCCAGGTCATGTGCAATGCCCAGGGCATTATCATGGATGTGTGTGCTGGCGGCCCTGGAAGCTACCATGACTCCCATATCTGGCATGCCTCACAGCTGTATCAGGTATTTGTCAGGGGGGACATCCCACATGGCCATCTCGTGGGGGATGCTGGCTATGCACTGGAGCCGTGGATGATGACTCCCATCAGAAATGCACACACACCCATGCAAGAACGCCATAATGAGGCACACGCACAAACCAGAATCATCATAGAGCGTGTGTATCTCTCTCTCTCTCTCTCTATATATATATATATATATATATATATATATATATATATATATATATATAATCTATTTTCTGCCCATAACTCTGCTCTTGCATGGACAGCTGACTGTTTCATGTATCGCATATTTGCATAGCTTTCACATACCAATGGGGTATGTTGCAAATCCCAACATTGTCCATGCAACGTCCGTGTTATGGGCGGTGTTACACGCCCTTACAGGCGTTTGCTTTATATCTTGGCAGACATCTATCCTTGCTGTACTCTCACTGTACTCGTACATGCCGGAGGCTTCATGTATCATGGCCTAGTTTTGCTGTGTGTATGTTTATTTGTGCTGTGTGCATGGCTGTGGGTATGTCCCACTATCATCATTTGTAAAGGTGACAGCCGTATAGGTACTTCATGTAGACTGCTGTGTCATTTGACATGTCAGCACATACCTGCAGACAGTACTAAACGTCCTACTGCAGCGCATTTCATACCTTCTGCGTTATCTTGCAGTCGATATTGCTGTTTCCTCACACATGTATCTGTTTCTGATCATACCACTCCACCTCCTAGAGCAAATTTCTGGACAAGGCCTTATCTGATAGTGGGACACATAGGGGCAGTATTGACATGTTGCTCTTACAAACGTAGATAGTTGATACAATAATAGGTTTTGCATTAGTATGGCTTTTCTGTCGGATTTGATGTCTTAATCACATGTTTGTCATTATTTCATGACTTCAGTTATCAGGAATGTGCCAGAATGTTACTGATGTTACGTGGAACACACCAAACATATGAGGCAGAACTCTGCACATTCTGCGTAAATCTGTACAGTTGCGGAGTATGTGTCTGATACAAGATATCAACTTTCTGACACCAATACACACACAGTATGGCGGCATCACAGGCCACATGCCATTACATTTATATTTCAGGACACACCCACCCAGAGAGTTGTATTCCTCACACAGGCCAACAGCTGCTTATCCACACTAATTGGTCTATCATGTACCGTATGTGTGCACCGGTATTTGCGCTTTCTGTCAGTGGCAGAGCTCACGTACGAGTATGGGGGACTGGACATTGTTACGGTGACACTGCATGACACCCTGAGGGACACATTACTTTTGTGTCTATTAACCTTCCACATTGACATTCACAGGGCATACGTTGTCATTCACATTTGTCGGAGTACATGCGTATGACTTGTACATGTTTTCTCATTTGTCCTTATGTCTTTCTTCTCACCTGTCCACCTAGTATCACTAGTTCTGTACATGTATTTTGGACAGGTTACCTTCATACCCCTAACCTGTACACATTATGGGTAAACGCCCTGACGTTTGACCTTTGCCCTTGTTACATTTGTCATAGTAATGTGCCTTTCTGGTAAATTGCTGGCAAGGCATTACGAACTGTGCAGTTAGATAATAGTGACTGACATTTCCATTACATGATTAGTAACATTCATAACATACATATTCCTGGCTATGCCAGTATTCTCACAACGTTCTGACTTTGTCTGGGGTTTATCTAATATAGTCCCTATTTGTTTTTCATGTACTAGGCCTTAGTGCAGCTGTGTTATTCTGACAGTTTGCCAGTTATGGGTACCATCTTGGTCATACGCATGTCCATCCATGATAATCACCTACATGACACTGATATAGGGCCCTACATATTGCCAAAATGGTTTACGCAATATCCAGTGGATGGTTTGCCCCATTATTGAGAATATAGGCGTGTGCTATACCCACATCACTCCCACGGGGTGGGCCTATGAAATCTCTGCCAAACAACACCTAGGCCCATTTCTGCATACCCATGATTCCCATACCTGACAACCCTCTACAGTACCCATTATACATGTTTAATGTGTGCAGTACTGAAGTGTGGAGACACATATATGCACTCCCCACTCTCCGGATATCAGTTTGTGTGTCATACATTCTATCGACACATGTGCCATCACCCTTGCACCTGCTACTGTTGCATGTACAGCTATATCGTATTTGCTGAGGTCACTTATTTTGCGTCAGTGTTGGTTGACACTACGTATGGATCAATTTTTGGGGTCCTGCAATGGACACCTATCTGCATGTTTAAAGTGTAGAACTTGCTGGACTGTCACTTTCTGGCCTATGGTTTGGAATGCAGCGGTTTATTCACTGTTCGTGCATGTCTGTTTGTCTACCCATATTAGCTATAACGTGGCCTATTTATGTACATATGTCATATCTACGGGACATATGTCTGTTGTGTATACATATATACATGTACAATCCTCATTTCATAACTTGCTTTGGTTTACGTCTGTGGATTATGTGTATACACATATATCTGTATCCATACCATACCTTTCCACTGTACAGATTGTCGCAGAGTGTACAGCTGGTTGCCTCTTTATCTTCAGTGTGTTTTACATAAACCTGTGTCTATCTGGCAATGTAGTGGCATTTCATTTGAGACTTACGGTGGAAATACTGGCAAGCAGTTCAGGTTATGACTGCATACCCTTCAGAGAATCCATGCTACTGACACACCCATTATTCTATCCACTTTCTATGTTTGTTCTGGCACATATCTGGGGTTTGTCCCTATTTGTACCGGTAGTTTGCATGCCTTTGTCGGTTTCATACTTTACGGGTTAACAGGTTTGAGCCATGTATATCTAACGTGGGGGAAACAGCATTCATTTACTATGCTGTGAGCGGATCACACGCACAGGCGCACTTGCATTTCCTTATTGTGGGTTACGCGCAGGCGCACATGCATATCCTTATTGTGGGTTACATATGTTTACTAAGTCTTTGTGCTTACGTGGGCTTTATTACTTGTGACAGTACCAGTAAATTATCTGTAATCCGGTTAACGGATGTATGCGAAACACACGTTCACCTTTACATATTTAACTGTCTGTACAGCACAGACGCATTCATTACACTTTCACATTATATGTGCTGTAGTCGTAGTTGAACCGGGACTGCATTCACGTTGGCCAGATGCTGTAACCACTATACTTTTGGTGTTCTGACTCATTTATATGCATACCCATAGTACATAGCTACATTAACATATGCCTCACCGCTTCACTTATGACACAGGCATCCATTCTCCTGCTGGGAAAAATGCGGTACTACATGTTACACATTCCCTATTCCCTACTGCTCTGGACCCAAGCTGCATATTTAATCACTGCAGGGATATTCAGAACCCCAAGGCTTATAGTCCTGACACATACAGGTCTTTAATTGTCAGGGTGTTCATGTGGTGATCTGGGTTTAGGCTTGTCCGCCTGGTGAACGGAACTGCCCTGACTGTGTTCAAATGTCAGACAAAGCACATGGACAGGGTTTGTCCATTTTAAACATTTTATCTGTGTTTACAGACACAGATGTTTGGGCACCTGTCAGCAGCTTATAATGTTGGCAATACATAATATGGGTGGGGGTGGTTACAATACATAATCCATGGTGAGTGGTGTTCCCATTCACATTTGACTATTTCCTGTATTCATTCTTATGAGGATTATTATTTTGCACATGACTTAGCTATGAATTAACTACAGGTATGCAGTAGTACAGTCAACATATGTGAATGTTTGTTACAGTATAAATGTACGGACCTCTGTAATACTGGGGACTACCCCACATCCTTCACAACATTTCATGCTTATGTACATACTATTATTCTGTGAACTTTCGAAGTTTGTGAGAGCAGTAATTACATCTGTCCCTATTTGTCCACCCATCCTTTTAGGCTTTGTCCAGATTTTGTTGCTGTAATAGGTTGAGAGGTGGTGTCGGTAGTTGAATATATACTGTCGATAATTCAGTGGGGAGTAGGGTTACCACCTGTTCCTCTTTGCGAGGGGAAGTCCCACTTTGGACAGTTGTGTCCTGCGACGAAACCTAAGACATGGCAAATGTCCTGTGATTTTAAGACAAAAATATATTTCTTATTTTCTTTACTAGTTGCATGATATAGGTATTTTGTATCTGGAACACATAACTATTATTTGGGATAGTATAAGCTATTCAAATGCTATGGAATAAGCTTTTATCTTGGCATACAAGTGTAATTCTGTCCTTTGCACTGGCGGGGGGTATGTTTTATCCTGCAAATTCTCACATTTCTACAACGGATGTCACACCTTGGGCATCTGAGCAGCTGGCAACCCTAGTGGGGAGACCTGCATGGTGGACAGCTGTTCCATCCTGCGTAGTATGTTTTGCATGTCTGTGTAGAAACTGAACAGTACCATGACTACACATACATGTTTTGTCCAGATGTGTACAGTACTGGACACTGTGGCACGTAAACAACTCTGAGGTTTCAACAGGTTACTTATCCCACACGGGATGTACACACATTTTGCCGAAACATGAACGCGCGGGCATTTGGATTTACGTAACTGTGATGGGATGTTTACAAACGTGGGATACATATTTGCAATCCTGACACTGCCTAGGACGATACTTCCTACTACATATGGGGAATACTCGCTATGTGTAGGTGTACGGCTGCGCAAGGCTGGTAGCTGGATTTGGTGGACATTCGGACATGGGTGCGGGTTATGTGTTGTACAGGGTTGTTGCATATTGCATTTGCATGCATGGGTTCTGCTTTTGGATATCCCGGTTCCGCATATAGCATCCTATGTGTATGTGCCGGTTACGTTCCTGCTCATGTGTATAACACATTTTAATATACATATGTTTGTGTGTGTTTGGTATACAATTTGGACTGTCAGGTTTCTTTACGGTTGTTATATAGCCACAAATGCCCAGCTGTGTACTATCACTACCACTGTGGGACTGCTGGTGACCATGCCCATGGGGCTAGACGTGTGTATTGGCAGCGCGATGACATGATATGCTTCACTTCCACTGGGTATAACTACTTACAGTGCAGTAAATTACGGACACACGATTTTAAATATCATTTGTTCCATGGACGGAAACTCATATTGTGTTGCGTGCATTTCTGTTTGATTCTCCATTTTGTGTGGCCGGGAACTGTCTTGCATGCTTTGCATATGTTTCATTATCCACGGACACTGATAGGTGCGATTACTATTGCAGGCAGACTATAATATTCAGCAGTTTAGGTTGCTCATCGACAGCCGGCATTGACACGCCTCCGGGTGCAGCTTGGTAACGTCCCATGAACTCGCGCACGTGTCCTATGCACGTGGATGTCATGGCAGCACACCTTCATTAATATGCATCTGGCGCTACTACACCATATATACGCCGCACGGCCGGCGCAGGCCTTACACCGGCCTTGCGCCGAGCTTCATGAATCCGGGGGAGCCTGTGTGACATCCGACAGTTACTGTTGGTTGTTCCTTGCTTTAGCTTCATTTGTTGAACCATTTACAGCCTACTTATACTCAGAGACATAGGTGATAAACCAAGGATGAATGTCTTGTTCCCCATCCAATTGTCAAAGTTACATTTACAGGTTCAAACAATTCCAGACAGGATTAAGGTGCTATCCTTGTTTTCTTTGATGGCATTTTGTAAACAGGTTGGTTCTAAAAGCATTCAAGAAAGCATTACAAACTGGATTCCTTCTGCAGGTCCACAACTAGCTTTTTAGGGCATTTCTCCAGGGGCTTCTTGACCCTTTTCCTTCCTCCTCCTCCCAGGATGGATAGGCTATGTTAATCAATTCAAATAGTCAAAGGCTACTGCAACATTCAGAATAATAAGCACAGTTGCAGCTGTGTAAGTTGCACTTAGCGTAATAAAAGATGTAGAAATTCTTCACTGCTACATTAGCCAAACCCTCCCTCCTTCCACCTTCTTTCAGTTTAATTTCTTCAAACCTAATACCATGACAGGAATGGACTCCATTCCTCATTCAGGGTATAATTAAAATTAATGAAATTAGAATTGTTTCAATCTTTGATGTTAGCCAAAAGTGCTCATTGCAGCACCTGCAATATGCCCAGAACTGATTCCTTCTGCAATTCATATGGAATTGCATGTATTGGTAACATATCTAAATATAACAGTAGCGTTCTTTGTTAAGACCTGTTGCTCCTACTAATATTGGAACTGTCTCGGTATCTTTCTTCCACATTATTCTCATTTCTACCTACAAATCTTGGTATTTTATGACTTTATGTCTCTCTGTACATAATCATTGGGTGTAGCGATTTGAATGATCAATGCAGCCATTGTCTTGTTTTCATGGATTACTATATCTGGCATATATTTTTTTGAATTGTTGGTAATGGGTGATCCCATGTGACGCACACTTCATCATTCTCTATAACGCTTCGCGGCTCATATTTCCAATGCTTCTCTGCTGTTTCTGTATTGTAGTGTTTGTAGATTCCCTCATACAGCAGTCTTGCCACATTGTGCCTTTCAGTGAACAGGCCCTCTGCCATGAGAGTATCACACCCATCAAAAAAGTGTGCAACTGTTTCCAACTGTTTTACAGAACTTAAACATTTATCTGTTTCTCTCACATTTTTCAATGGACTTTGTAAACCAAGATGTACGTAGTCCAAAATCATGGGCTGGCATTATTAACCTTTCATCCTTTGGTTTCAGCTCATGTCTCCTTAACCAATCCTGCATCAAATCCTGATCAACATGCGGTTGTTGCAATAGAACGATATTCTTGCTACCATATTTATGGCTTTTGAACATTTGGTCTTTCTCAACTGATCACTTTCCTTACATTCTATCTTTTGTATTTGACAGTTGCTGTCTGATTTTTGTCTACTTCTGGTTTGATTGCTATTTCTGCTTGCCACCTAAATAAACTAAGCAGAAAGGCCATCTTAGGCTTCCTCTTCTCATGTTGTAAAACTTTCATTATTTTGGGATCTGATGAGGTCAGCAGGTATGTATGCAGTCCCATGGCTGTAGATCTGTACATGTAATCAATTCTGAGGAGGCCCATACCTGCCTCAAATCGCGATTATATATAATCTTGATATATACACTGTTTTTATATATCATTTGATAAGAGTGAAGCATTTTTCATTTTTTTCTGTCCAATTGATCTAATACCTTTTGGGGGCCAATTAATCACCCTACAACTGTAAGTTAAAACAGGAAGATCAAATTGGTTTACAGACTGTACTTCGTTTCGAGATGTCAGCGCTGTTTTCAGTATTAGTTTTAGTCTTCCAAACTCGTTATTACTGAGTGTTATTCATGTTTTGTTGGTGATCCTGCCTCAGTTCCCACATATTTATGCACACCTTCCCTCTCAGGTTCCTTTATATCACATTCCTGTCCTATAGACTCATATTTTATTGGCACTGCAACCTTCCTGCTTTAAAAGTTGTTTTTGTACATTTATCAAGACCAAATGACATTCTCGTTTCATCTGACAAAGTTAACCACTTGCAGTTGTGCTTGCAACTCCTCATCCAATGAACTATACAGTTTTAAGTCATCCACAAAAAGTAGATGAGAAATCTTTAGGCAAGTTTGTTTGTTGGAACCCAAATTATAATCAAGACCTAATCTGTTAAGTAAACGTCTTAATGGGTTAAGGGCAAGACAAAACAACAGTAGCTGCAAAGAATCATCCTGGAATATCCTCCTTTGAATTTTTGTCCCTGGGATAATAATTTGCTCTCTGTCATGGCTTAATTGCAAAGTTGTTTGTCATTGTTTCATGGTCAGTGTAATGTAACTATCAATGTAGGATGTATCTTATACATCTGTAAGCATTCATATTTATGCATGAATGTGTGATGCTGTTGTAGTCTAACCATGCCACACTGAGATTCCTCTCCTATTTACAACTCTCCATTATGGATTTATTTAGCAACAAACGTTCTTTGTTTCCATATGACTTTCTTTTGTTACCCTTTTGTTCTATAGGCATGATTGAGTTTTCTTCTAAATGACTATAAAGTCTGTCTGCAACAGTTAAAATACACAGTTTCTACATTGTCCGAATGCAAGTTATCGGTCTATATTTTTTTAGGCTGACTTATAGGTTCACTCTTAATATGGAGTATCATTTTTGCTGTTGTTCACCAGGTTGGTGTCTGCTCAGGATGTGCATGTAAGTAGTTCTCTAAATCTCTATGTAAAGATGTTAATACTTTTAGCCAGAAGTTAGGTTCTGCATCTGGGCCTGGAGTTTCCATTTAGGATTTTTGTCAGTTTTGTTTCATTTTCTCTTGCTGTTACTTCACCCCATTTTATATTCCATACATTTGAATTCCTTACTGTTTCTTTTCATTTTTCTGCCCGTTTAGTATCTTTGCTATTATCTACAGGGTCCTCATAAATATTTTTTACAAAAGATGTCTATTTATTCTTTTTTGGTGGTGTTTCTATTCTTATTTCTTTTTTCCCAGTTCTCTATAAAACTGTTTTCGGCTGTTTATTTGCTTATTTTCTACTTTCACTTTATATCCAACTGATAAGCTCTTCATCAAAGGCCTTTTGCCCATAGATCTGCAATCATCTTAACCCAAAAAGTCTGCTGATAAATTTTAATCTAAAGAGTCAGAACCAAGAAAAAGACGCTCTAAAGACTCAGTGCACCATTCAACTTTGAAGGCTTTCTGTACAAAGAGAGCTTCTGCATCTATGTTGACATAGTCTTCACCAATGGCTGCAGCGTTATCCAGGAGACAACTGTCAAGGATCCATTCTTGGCCACCTTCAACTTTGTCTTTATGATCTTTCAGGTCCTATAAGCTTACTTCAGATGCTGACTTGCATCACTTAATAAGGGTCTTCCTGAAGGTACAGATTGAGATGGGAGCCCATGAATCCCCTTCAGTTGACATATTGGATAGGTCTGGTCCTATGTCCCCTCTTCTGGCTTATTGTGTTGTGAATTTTAACACCGGCAGTTTCTAGACATCAAGCTGGATCTGAGGCCTGTTCCTTTAGTGATATCCCTTGCTTTCTGGTTGGCACTCAAGACATTGGATCCAACACACTTGACCCCTACTTGACCCCTGCATGACCAGGGCAAAGGCCATCTCAGGATTGTCAACTTGAAACCTCAGCAGCTGTATCTGAGTTATCTGGCATGGCTCTGTTAACTGTATCAGCAAGTTTAGTATTCAACCTTTCAACTCCAATCTCCTCATTGAAGTCTTGCACACTCTCTGCTTCAGGATGCCTTTTTCAATGCTGATAATTTCTCCTTTGGGAAAGATTAACCAGTCATGGAAACAGCATCCTTGGATCTGGCAGATATTGGTACAGCCTTCCAGGTTATAGGGAGGATGAGTTCATCTTCTTTGAGCATGGAAATGGGGACCAGATTGGGATCTGCTCTATCCCATGACTTTCCCCATCAAACATCTTTGGGTTAGAGTCAAACTTTGGGCCTTAAACTACCAATTAATAACAGGAAGAGTCCTCTTTGGAATAGCACATATCCCTCATGATATTCCAAGACAGAGAACGTATAAACGTAGATGCATAGGCTTGTCTTCAGAATCTATGACATCAGCCACAGACACAGTGTTAGAGAGGGTTCTCTCCAGTGTCATTCTGAAGCCACAGTCTTTGTTGTGATCTTATAACTCATGCAGTAGAGGGGATCATGGTCCCCCTCCCCCATGACAGGCAGATTCTCTTTGAGACCAACAGGTCTGTATCATCTACTTCTTCAGTGTCCCTCCAGCACACAAGTTGATAGATCTGGCCATAAGGAGGTCATAGTAGGATCCTCATATATGTGAACTGGTGGCTTGGCTTGGGACACTGAAAAATTCTTAGACCTCTAAAGGATAGACAGCACTTGACCAGATTTCCCATTGTGGATTCCATTATTGTTATAGTGAAGATGAAAAAAGGAGCTGACCAACACTGCACCTGCTACCCCCCCCCCCACAAGGGGTCTAGGGCTATGGAGAGACACGTGAAGTGGATGTGAGATGTGAACAATATCACTTTAAGGGCATTGAACTACTCTATTCACATGAACCATTTTCAGTGGGATTTGGCACAGCAGGGTCTCACAGCTCTGAGAAGGCCCCCACTGTTTGATCCAATGAAGCATTTGGAAACATCACTGTGCACAGTGATCACAATGATCAGTTTTTCAAACCTCTTTATGCACTTCATGCACAATGTTGCTGATGGAGGATCTAGGACAGCCAGAGCAGGTGTGGCTATGAGATGTTAAGTTTAGCTACACCCCTGTGATTTTGGGGACAGCTTCAACAAATCCTTCACCTTCTTTGTTTGGTTCTTCTGTAAACAGAAAATGCAAAAAAAAAAAAAAAAGCAGGATGGCAAAACTCTTTATGGTATTGGAGTGAGATTTGAGGCTCCTCAAAGATCATACAGCAGAAACCAAAAGGACCCAAAGTCAGTCTGGCTCAGGAAAATAAGTCTCACCCATTGGAGACAGCTACTGACAGGGGTGACTGAGGCAGAAGCAGCCCCTTTAATGGATGCAGGCCCAGAGGCCAATGGGGTCCGCACAACCAGATATACAATGGGCCAATTTCCAACAGGCAATCTCAACATCCCTGAAGGGCTGGCCAACTGCTCCCATCTTGAAGCATTATGGAGTCATTTATCCCTATACTTTTCTGTGTGGGTTGCCATCTTTCAGGACAAATGGGTAACAGTAAAATATTCTGTCCACTTTTAACCACAACTCCCAAAGATGGAAAGGCACTATCAAATGTTAGAAGCAGCAAAAAACAGGTTATCTCCTTGCTACACAAAAGAGCCATCTAAGGTGTTCCATCCGACCAAGTATTGTCAGAATTTTATTCTAGGTTCATTTTGCTTCTAAAGAATAAATCAGGACCTTGGCCTCATATTGAACTGCAGTCAAGTGACCTGAACAAATGTGTAAAAAAGACCCAATTCAGAATGGTCACTCCCTTTTTTAATTTCTCCAAATCTTTTGGGTTTCTAATACCATGATGGGAACAGACCCCATTCCTAAGTCAAAGTATGATTAAAGTTCATGAAATTAGTATTGTTTCAGTCTTTGATGTCAGCCAGAAGTGCTCATCGCAGCACCCATAATGTGCCCAGTATTGACTCCTTCTGCAATCTGTATGGGGTTACATGGATTAGTAACATATCTAAATACGATTGTAGATTCTTTTTTTAAAAGACCCATTGCTGTTACTACTATTGGAGCTATCTGGGTATCTTTCTGCCACATTGCTCTCATTTCTGCATGCAGATCCTGATATTTTATGAAAAAGAAACAAAAAAGCATGCTTGTAACGCATACCTGCACATGCTGCCTATAGGCATCTGCTTTACTGGTTTAGCTCGGTTCAGCCCTTCACCTCCCCCCTCTCTCAAGTAATCAGAGGTTACATAATCACCTACCTGACCAGTCATTTTTAAATTAACCAGTGCATCAGGTCCCAGTCGGTTGAGGCATGTTCACATACTTATGGATTTAATTCTTGTTTCTTTATCTGAGCTCAATGTACTAACTGTTTACTGCATTTACTCGCAAACTGAAACCTTGATGAATTAAGGCATGGGTGTTGGTACCGGCTGCTACAAATTGCTCGCAAACTGTTGTTGTTATTGTATCCATTTATTGTCATTTGTATTGACGTACTGGTCTGTCCTGGGTAGTGTAGCAGTGATAAGGGTCAGAAATAATGAATATTAACTGAGTCCTTAAGGCAAATATATAGGAAAGAGTGCTGCTCTTTACTAATATTAAAAGGTGCACATGCACTTGTTTGATAATCATGTATACTGAATGTTTGAATGATTAACTCTGTTCTTGGTATAGTACTAATAATCATATCCCCTCTCTATGTCTTCCTATCTCACCTCCCCCTGAAAGGCTTGTAAAAGCATATAGGGTCATTCCAAGAATAACAACAAGTAGGGGAGACATTTGCCACCACAGAACTTGTTTTAATAAGGTCAGTATCCACTAAAATACCTTGCCACCTGTAAACCTAACAAACTGGGTCCAAAAAAGCACTGGTGAATGCCCCTATAACTCCCACTTGTAATCTATTTAAGCTGATAAGCATTAGGTCGGAAGGGTTAGACTTTCCTGTAGCCTTCTTTCTTCCCCAATTAAGGTAAAAGCAGTGTGCTTTCTACTGTTCAACAGATGAGCGTAGTGTGCTCTGCACCTCCAAACAGTGCATTTCTCAATAATCTAAGTGAAACAACTGTGCTACAAAAGGGAATTGGAAAACGGGCTCTCTGCATTATAAGTTGAGAAGCAGGCAGGGAACTGTGTAGTTTTTAACAGTAGGGACTAGAACAGAGTATTGGGCATATAAAAGAAACAAAAAAAAATTCTTGTAACTCATTTAACAGTAGGGCTTAAGAACAGAGTATTGGGCATATAAAAAGAAACAAAAAAGTGTGCTTGTAACTCATTCCTGCACATGCTGCCTCTAGGCATCTGCTTTACTGATTTAGCCCCGCTCCGCTAGCTTTGCTCGCTCCACGCTCCACCCTGCCCCCATATCCCACACACCCCCAATAGTACTACGTTTATAGTACCACTGACATGCCCCCTTAATTAGCTAACCAACTACAAGTGTTCTTAGAATCCAGCAAAGTCCTGGCACAATAATGCGCCCTCTATCCACCCCACTATCCATATTAACCCACCCATAGCTAGTGTATTCTCTCTAATCTTTTATCCACCACATACACTCAACACAGACCCTACCCTAGTAGTTTACTATGACTACAGCTGAAACACTAATGCTGCTACCCTCAGTACCCCTCCTTCTCATTCCTTATCACCTGAGCTCCTATGAATAAGTACATCTTGAAATCCAATACCCAAACTCTCAGACACCAACCCTGCATTTAATAAGTTTATCCACCACATAACCACCCCCTCTCCTAATTTCTCACCACCACCCCCAATTACCATCACCCGACTAAATACTTCTACATTAGCTTAAAAAACAAAAGCTATGAAAAACTCATAAACTAATTTTTAAGACTCATAAGTAACTTAAAAATGAATCTTATGAAGGATGGAGACATCCACCCCAACCCTGGCCCATCCACAACAGTAGACCCAAGCACACCATCTAACAACCCAATGTGTACTACCCAGATTGATAGACTTACAAACACATTTCTGGTCTGTCATCTCAACATCAGAAGCCTAAACAACAAGATCCAAAGCCTACACGGACTCTTAGCTCTTCACTTCCCTGATATTCTCTGCCTCACAGAAACCTGGCTAAAACCAATAACCAAAGATAACAAAACAACCCCCCCACAGTACAACATCCATAGATTGTACTAGATCTCCAGGAAAGGTGGCGGAGCAGCTGGACTATACGTCTACTCTAACAAAAACAATTGACACCCAAATTTGGGAAGGCAGAAATTCTCATCAGCAAACTAAAAATAAACAAAAATAAATGCAGATACATTGTCTGCATTTATATTCCACCCAGTAAGAAAGATAATACTCTAGAAAATATCTTACATCGACTAGCTTCTAACTATCCCCATGAAACCATTGTCTTGGGGGTCTTTAACATTGATTGGAACACCTGTTCCTCTGAAACACCCTCTACCCATTTAAACCTCCATGGGTTTACTCAGATCGTTGCCACCCCATCAGATTTAGCAAAAATAGAGTCAAAGATAGTATCCTTGATTGGATACTTATTAATCAACACCCCCAAATGTACAAGTCAGGTGCATTACCCGATAATCTAAGTGATCATTGCCTTACCTATATTATTAGGCTCAAAGCCGACATTCCCAACCAGCCCACCTACAAAACTATAAGAAATGTCAGGAACTTTAACCTTGACAACTCCCAAAATGAACTCAAAGCATGTAATTGGAATGTCTTGAAACGACCCCATTACAAGAAGCAGTTGAGTACTTCAATACCAGATTTCTGCCTATCCTTAACCACCATGCTCCTACCTGTACCATTCATGTAAAAGCCACAGTTGCACCGTGGTTATCTAAAGAAACAAAAAACAAAATTAAACTAAGAAACAATGCCTGGGCCAGGTGGCATGTTACCAAAGCCCCTATGGACCAAGTAAGATACTGGCAGCTAACGAACCAGACCAAAAAATCTGTCATTCTAGACAAAAAAAATCACTACACCCTCCTACACCAAAAATATCAGCTAAAACCTCAAAAGTTCTGGGCTGGTATTAACAATCTTCTCCACCCAGGCTATTCTGCCACTCCTACCCCATCAGCTGACTTGATAAATCCCCTGTAGAAATTGCAAACAGCTTCAACTCCTTTACTGAAACTTTTCAGTCTCTAGCTACCCATCTCACTCCATTGGACACAAACACCACCTCTGGCACATCTAGCCCTGCTCCACCCAGCACCCAACCCACTTTTATCTTTCAAACCCTACCTACCAACATGATCCGGACCTTACTCAAAAAGCTAAAACCTACTACACTAGCTGCTGACCACCTCCCAGCTGAATATCTTCAAAAAGCAGCTGATGCCATAGCACTTCCCATTTCTATTCTGATCAACAGATCCATCTCAGAAGGCTCCATCCCAGCAATATAGAAAATATCTCATGTTATACCTCTCCATAAAGGAGGAAGTTCCACAGAATTGTATAACTTTAGACCTATAGCCATTCTTTCACCACTAGCTAAAATCATGGAAAGATGCACACAAACAAATCATGCACTTTCTTATTCAAAACGGAAAGCTCACCGACTCTCAGCATGGCTTTAGGCCATTCCACAGTACCACCACGGCTTTTCTGTCTTTCTCTAATGTCATCAGTCTTCATCGTAACAACAGCAAACTATCTTCAGCACTCTTCCTAGATCTCTCAAAAGCTTTCAATATGGTCAACCATCAGCTACTGCTCAATACCCTACAAACCATCAGTTTAGACCAACATGCAATACAATGGTTATACTCCTACCTAAATGGTAGACAGCAGGCTGTCTTATGGCAGAGCAAGCTGTTATCCCAACTTCCTCTAACCTTAGGTGTCCCACAAGGGTCCATACTAGGTCCCCTTCTTTTCTCTATCTTTATCAATGATCTGCACTCCACCATCCCAGGAGCCACCTGCATCCAACATGCAGATGACTCAGTGCTAATATGCTCTGCCTCCTTTCTTACATAACTTCTAACCCACACCCATACCACTTTCAGCATGATAGAAACATGGCTAGCTAATTGCTGCCTGCTTCTTCATAGGTTCATAGGTTCATACTAGGCTATCTGCCCTAGGGCATTTATAAGCCTAGCCAGAGTATGTTTTTCACACACATTAATTTTAAAATTAATTTTATTTAGCTTTTTGATAAAGTATATCTGTCCTCTGCCCAACAGTGACACAGAAGTGATACCGAGGTAAACCTATGATCTCCATCCCACTCATCAAGATTCTCTTGAAAGAGGTCAGACTCTGACTCTACTAACCTGAGGGACTTTTATTCCATAGTGAAGTGAAGGGCTGCTGAATCTGATGAATCTGTCCTCCAGCATGTCCTATTTATTGCTGGTGCTGAGGTTCAAGTCTCTAGAGCATGTAGCTCGGATTTATTTTTTTGAGGTGCACAACTTTACCCTTCGGGTTGAACATGGCCTTATACGGTCAGGCAAGTCACACTGAGCAGGCAGGTGGCCACTGAGTAGGAGCTGGAGTTTTCTTTTAACCGGACGCAACATATGGCATATGTTGAGCCCTCCTGAGGTCTTAATTGAGGTACTTGTGGGGTCTTTCCAGTTGCATGTCTTTGGTAAGGGCTTACATCCCAAAAGGCATTATGCGTGTGAGGATGATGATGGGGATGAGGAGAGATGGGATCCCCTAAGAGCGGCTTGACCTCTCCTATGAGGAATGAATCCTTATAAAGTTCTAACTAATATATTGCTTTTTCTAACCACCAAATGAGATTGTTTTGTCAAACCAAATGATTCCCTAATGACTCCTTTCTAGGTCTAATGGATTACCACCTACTTGGTGGATTATGGGGGCACTTTGTTTTTGTGAAGGATGACTACACTTTTTTTTTTTAGCTTGAGCTTTGGCGTTTAGCCCAGAGCCATGGCTCTAGCACCAGTTGTTGGTTGATGCTTGTTTTTTGGGATGATTGTGTGTCGACGAAGGAGTCTTATGGGCACAGTTCTCAGTCAGCTGGTCAGCTTGGTCAGCCACAGTCCTTCTGTACTGGCCTGTACTATCAGAGAAATATAGAGGTCACCTGAGGGGTCCCAGGACTGGCCTTGTACGGGAGCGCCACTTGTAACTGGCCATGGGGTCTGACATGATGTGCTTGTCTCCCTTGAGTGTTCTGTCCTTGAGCCAGGTGATTTATATTTAGTGACACGAGGTTATCTATAATGCCTGAGTGTTATCTATAATACCATATTGGGCTAATTGTTGTAGGTTGTGTGCTTTGAGCTTCGTCAGATAGGCTGTGTGGATAACCTTGTTCCTCAAGAGTTTTTCAGGGGTAAGAGCAGGATCTGCCCTTAACAAAACCAAACTGGGTAGGATCCAGTGTAGGTAGCCAAATTGGTGGGATCCATGGTGAGTAGGTCCCCAGGTCCCAATTTATTTTTGAGGGTCCATCTCAGCAGCATCATAGCTTAGGCAGACTCCTGGGGTCAAGGTCACCACTGGGGCTTTCTGACCCTGACCACTGCTGCCACCACCACCTTTGTACTGCTGCTGTATTGAGGCTGAAGGGTAAGGCTTGTTTTTGTTTGGCTGTGATTTTTCAGTAGTTTAGCTCTTCATGGGTTTTATGAGATGGGGAGTGTTGGTAAATGTGCTCCTGGGTTTTTTGCTTGAGAGGCGGCTCCCAGCATGAGCATCTGAGATGTCGGGGCCACTGGACATCTTGATTGTGGGTTTTTCTGGGGAGAGGGGGGGGCTTGAAGCTGTCAGTGGGGAGGTCGTTTGCACTGTCCCTGGCAGCAGGATATTTGGCAATGTCTTTTTGGAATTTTTATTTGGTTGGAATCAGGGACTAACTTCCCATATCTGGGAATAATACAGGTTTCTAACGCCTGTGTTGGTCACTTTGATGTTTCTCAGATTTTTTTTGTCCTGTGTTGAGTGCTTCTCGAGAAGCTGGCGGCGACAATTTTATGAGTGCCCTTGGTTTTTTTTCTTTTTCTCATGTTTCATGTTTTTTTTTCTTTTTGCTCTATTTTCTATCATTTCCTCATGGTCTTGTATAGTTTGTGCTGTTTTGGGAATCTGAGTTGTCGTTGGTTTGCCTTTTTCTTATTGTCTTGATGATTGGGTTTTTTTATTTGGGATTGTGCCTGAAAGATGCATTCAGAATCTATTTAGTAGAATGGGCTTTAAAGGATTCTCTGATTTCACAGGTTTTTTTTGAAGGAGGATTTATTTGAGTTTTGAGGTGTGAAATTTGCTTTAGAAGTTTTTTTGGTGTGGAGATTTCTTTGGGGCAGGGGTTGGGTCAGGATCTGCGATGATCCATCCAGTGAGGTTGATGGTGGTCTGGGTGAGATGAGACATACAGTTCTGGATAGGAGCATATAGTCTGGGTTCACTTAGGTTCACTAGGTTCGCTTGGGCTATCTCATTTACTTGCCATATGACCCCAGTATATACTTTGCACCTTTAGTATGGTTGAAATAATTCATACTTTACCCATTATTGGTATGTCCTGGAGTATATGTGACACTCCCCATCCATTGGGGTATATCTCATTCTCCATCCATTGAGTGCTCTGCCTCGAAGGCACTGGGTTTTCATATCTAATATTTTCACTGCAGGTTTGTTCCACAACTGTACAGGTCTTCCCCTGACAATCCCTGATCAGGTTCAGTGTGGGGTCCCCATGTTGGTGATGAGGAGTATGTAGCAGTTGAGTGGTAATTGGTCCCAATGAATTTGAGTTTTAGTGGGCAATGAACCTTTGGGCTAGCAACCAGAGGGGGTCGTGCTCCCCAATGGTGTATGAGCCAATATAACCTTTGGGTGGTTGTGTTAAGTCTAGTGGTGTTGTCATGAGAGACAGGGAAGTCTTTGGAGTGTTCTGTATGGAGGTGCGTTGGGGAACCCCTGCGTTTAAGAGGAGTTCATAACTGCAGGCTTAACTAAGAGGGGTGGCTTGTTTCCACTGTTGTGGTTCTCTGAGAGGTGTCCTTTTGTGATTCTCCTAGTGACTTGGGGCCCTTTGATGCTTGTCGTGTGGTTTGGTCCCAGTTTTGGGGCGAAAAAAGTCCCTATCCAGAAAAGCATGGTATGAGTATAACCTGATAGTGCTTACTGAACCGATATCTGTGTTAAGGAGAGTTTCAATTTATTCTCCATGCTAAGGAGACTTCTAGCATTGGTTTTGAGTAATCCTCTTTGAGGTTTAGACTTCTAGCATTGAGTAGCAGGTTTCTTTTGTTAGCCCTTGCCTAAAAACCTTGTATAGTGGGTTTGGAACTTGAGCCTTGATAAAAAGGCACATTAGGTATAAAGCAGCGCCTGTTAGCAAAGAAATCGCCAGGTGTTGAGGTGCATCCCCCAAGCTGCAATGACACGATCCAAGCCTGACAGGCATTGCCCAAGCCTTTGTGTTGAACTTATCCTTTGAATGACACCAATTGAGGCATCATTGTGTGAATTTGATGGTCTCATTCTTGGTGAGGGGTAAGCAGGCCAGTGAGATATCATACTAGGCCTTTCAGCATGTCTCACCAGCCTGGGCTACTCTTTCAGGTAGCTCCCGCTTCACACACCAGCATCATTCAGACTTCATGTATCTCAGGTCATTCAATGTTGGACTCAGTGGCACGAGTGCTGTTTTGTGTGCCTGGGGTGGCCTGAGGCCTTGTGCTGTCATGTGACCTTTCTAGCGCTCTGAGAGCTGGCCACCTGTGTCTGATGATAGAGTCACCCCTTACAAGTGTATCAGTGTGTGTTTGCCTTGTGTTAAGTGGTGAGTATACTGTGTGGTGTGTTGTTTGATAGTTAGGTTGTTGGTGGTGTTTTGTTTTGGGTTCTGCTGTTTTTTATTGTTTTACTTGGAGGTGCTTTGGGGTGGCGGTTTTCTTTTGTGTGATGCTGTTGTTTTTTTTTATATGGGTGTGGTTTTTTGTTGTGGTATGAGTTTGTGTTGGTTTCTGATTTGTTTGGTGTGAGGTTGTTTAGCGTCTAGTTTGGAGATATGAGTGCCTCCAGTGTGGCTTCCTTGTTCTGAGACTCTCATGGTTGCAGTACTCAGTGAGGAGGATTTGACTCAGTTTGGCTATGGTTGCAGTTGTAACATTTGTTCAAGTTGTTGGGAGGAAGAGGTTTATGACATACATGAGATGTGTAGAGGATTGTCAAAAATTCCAATATTATGCTAGAATAATATTGAGATTTTTTTTTGAAGCCTCAAAGGCAAATAAGAATAAATTGCTTTATAGTGAAATAGTGAAAACAAGGGCCAATGGGTGTAGGATGGGTGTAGTGCTTTAATTTTAGTGCGATGTATAAGAGCTTTAGTGCAAAACGCCAAAAACAAGTGCTGTATTTGCAAGGTAACAAATGAGCAAGTGCAGCAAACAGCTTCTTTCAATCAAAAGCATACAAATTTGTAAAAGTTGACAAGAGCAATGAGATACAGCAGGCAAGGAACAAGTCTGCTGAGGAATTAAGAAGCAGAAGCGTTCCAGGAAGAAACAAGCTAACCAATTTGATAGCGTACAGTTCTAATAATCTAGGCACTAACAAAGCTCAATTCCCAATTCAGGTAGAATACAGTCAAAATATTCAGAGCACTATAAACCTCAACCACAGCCCAGCAAAGAGAGCTCAGTCCAGCTAAGACTCTCACAGAAGTGCAGAGACCATCAGAACTAATAATAATTAAAAATACTCCCCTGAAGCCAAGTGCTTCTGCCACCACAAATACACTTTAACTGTAACAGATGTGTGGCCACCCAAAACAGCAGTGTAAACTTAAACTGGATGTAAGCTACCTGTTCTGCCACTGCAGTGCAGAAACTAAAACTTCCAAGCAAAAACAATGACACTGAAGCCAAGTGTTTTATAAAGAAAGGCTTGTAAGAAAGTAAACCAAACGGAAATAAAAGTTTTTAGAACGTTTAAATCCTAACAAAACCAAGCTACTACTTTTCTCCCCTAACTGTAGAATTTCGACTCCTTCCTTCAACATCAAATTTAGTAATGACACCATTATCTCCCCTGATGACCATACAAAGCTTCTAGGCATAATAATAGACAACAACCTTAAATTTGATAAACATGTCAATCACACTATTAAGTCCATCAACAAAAACTTGTCTCCCTGTACAGAGCCAAACCTTTCCTCACCCCCTAGCTAGGGTAGCTATTGCAAGATTACACCTCCTCTCTACCCTTATGTATGTCTCCCCTGTACTCACCAACCTATCCAAAACCGATCTCAACAAATTATCAGGATGTTATAATCATATAGCCAGATCAACTACATGCATGGCTTTTAGGACCCACCATTGTCAGAACCTCAAAGCACTGGGATGGCTAGAGTATCCTACCCTTCTACAGTTCAACCAGCTTATAGTAGTGCATAAAGTACTCCATCAATCTTATAACACCCCTGCCCTCAGAAATATTCTCACCCCTCACAGTGCCCCTAGGCCATTATGCTCAGCTGATAAACTAATAATACTGACCCAAAAATCCAACAACTCTGCAGGCGATGCTATATTTGCCAACTCAACTGGTAAAATCTGGAATCTACTCCCTATTTCCGTTACCATGTAAACCTCACTACCCCTATTTAAAAGAGAACTCAAAACATACCTCCCATCTCATTGGCTGTGCTCGTGTTCTAAACCTGACTAACACCTTCACTTATACATGTCTTGCTACCCAACCTGCTGTTTAGCCAAGTATCCATATATCATAGCATTTGAATGTCTAAGCATTGTGAATTATGAAATCTGATTGTATTCTATGTTCACATTTTCTGATACGTTTTTGTCAATCAGATGTAATGTCTGCACATTGTATATATTGATATCTGCTTGTATTATTTGTCTATATTTTTCTAAACATGTCTGCCTGCGTTTATCACTCAGTGATGTATGTACTGTCTCTTGTTTGGTATGTGGAGCTTTTCTCCTAGGGCCTCTGCTGAAAATGGACATATATCCAGTCGAACTATCCCGGTCAACATATGTAAAATAAATAAGTAAATAAATACATAAAATAAATAAATGACTTTGTTTCTCTCTCTCTATGCAAGACACTGTAGTCACTGGGTGTTGTGATTTCAATAATCAATGCTACTTTTGTCTTCTTTTCATGAACCACTATATCCATTTTTTTAGCATCTATCTTTTGAACTGATGGTGACAGGTGATTCCATGTGATATAAACCATCATCTTCTATGTTACTTTGTGGCTCACGTTTCAGGTGTTTTTCAGCCACATAAATACCATAATGTTTGCACAATCTCCAGTGTAACAGTCTCGCCACATTATTATGCCTTTTAGTATACAGTCTTTCAGCCATTAGTATGTCACAACCAGCAACAAGGTGTGTGACTGTTTTCAATTCGGTATTCATAGGTTCATAGGTTCATAGGTAGGTACTAGGCTATCGGCAATGGGGCCTATACAAGCCCAGCCAAAAAGGTACCCTGGCTTTTGCCACCCAAGAAAATGATTTTCCTGTGCCACTGTCGAGCAGAGTCACAGAGGTGATCCCCGGGGTGAATTTCCTATTTCCCATCCAATCATCAAGATTTTTCTTGAAGAGTGCTAATCAGGAGCTTTGTTTGATACAGATAAGTAGTTTATTCCAGAGTATGGGAAGTCTCTGGGACAGGAATCTATCCCTCCGGCATGTTCTGTATATTGTGGTGACAAGGTTTATGTCCCTAGACCGTGTAGCTCGGAGGGATTGGGATTTCTTTAAGTGGAGCATGTCCAACAGCTCTGGGTTTGATATAGCTTTGTATGTTAGGCAGAGATCACCTCTGAATGGGCGACATGCGAAGGAGTAAAGCTGGGGTTTTTTGAAATGGTCTGCGTAGGGCATCTGTTTGAGGCCAGTAATCCTCTTTGTGAGGTATTTCTGCAGCCTTTCCAGTTGTTGTAGATGTCTTATGAGTTACATACCAAAAGGAGTGTTGTACTCTATAATGGGTCTAATGAGTGATGAGTAGAGGGGAACAATTACTCTTTTTTTCTGGATGAGAAACCTTTTGTGATGAGGTGTGCCACGTAGAAGGATTTCCTAACTACTGTGGCAATGTGATTATCAAAGGAGAGACTACTGTCCACCTGTGTCCCAAGGTCTATTATTACACTTTCGGTGTTAAGTATACTACCGCTTATGTTGTAGTTCATGGGTACAGAGTTTTTACCAAAGGGGATGACAATGCACTTTTTGGCATTGAGCTTGAGGCCATGGCTTTGACACCAGGCATCTGTCTCAGTGAGGCCCTTTTGTAGGATGTCCACATCTTTAGGAGTTTCGATTATGGCTCCTAGCTTGCAGTCATCTGTGAACTTCGTTAGCCAAAGACCTTCTTTGTTAGCTTGTACTTCAGAGAAGTAGATACCAAACAGGAGAGGACCCAGGACTGAACCCTGTGGTACTCCACTTGTCACTGGTCTGAAGTCAGATTTGGAGTCTGCTACTTTCACAGTGTGTGTTCTGTCAGTGAGCCAGTTGGCAACCCATCTTGTGACATAGGGATTTATACCTAGTTTAGTGAGTTTATCTATAATTCCAGAGTGGGGGATGGTGTTGAAAGCCTTGGCAAGATCTAGATAGGCTGTGTGAACCACCTTACCCTTGTCTATGGCTTTTCTGACTGCTTCAAAGAAGTCTATCAGGTTTAGGAGACATGATCTGCCTTTTACAAACCCAAACTGGGATTTGGAGATTACCAATGTCTTTTGTTTAAAAGTTACAAAGCCTACATTTGTCTGTTTCTCCCACGCATGCAATAGACTTTGTAAACCAGTGTGTATGTAGCCCACTGTCTTGGGCCACCAATATTAACCTGGCGCAGTGGTGGAGTGGTAGCATTGCTGCTTCACAGCAAGAGGTTCTATGTTTTGATTCTCAGCTGTAGTGCCTTCTATGCATTGTCTGTATGTCCTCCCTGCATTCATGTGGGTTTTCTCCAGGTACTCTGGTTTCCTCCCATGTTACAAAGACATTCATATAGAACATTTCTCCCTGGGCTTCTGCTGAAAATTCTGGTAAACAAATGTTAAATACATAATTAAAATAAACCTTTCATCTCTTGGTTTGAATTTGCCTCTCATTAACCATTCCTGATCAACGTGAGGTTCTTCCAGAAGTTTTCTATACTTGCAACTACATTTATGCTTTTTCCACATTTCTTGCCTTCTCATCTGGTCCTTCACCTTATATTCTTTCTTTTGTTTTTTGACACATTCATTTGTTGCCTGAATTTTATCTACTTCTGGTTTGATTTCCATTCCTGCTTGATGCTGATATGCTTCTGCTAGATTAAGCAGAGAAGTCATCTTAGATTTGTTCTCCTCATGTTTCAAAACTTTCACTACATTTGGGTCTTGGGAGGTCAGCAGATATGTGTGGAGTCCCACGACTGCAGATCTATACATGTAATCATTTTCAAGGAGGCCCATCCCTACTTCAGAATGGGAATATATAATCTTGGTATGCATTGATTTTTATAGATAATTTGGTGAGCTTGTAGCATCCTTCTTTTTTTAATATCTAATCTATCCAACACGTTTTGGGCTTAGTCAATCACTCCAAAACTGTATGTTAGGACAGGAAGGGAAAATTGGTTTATAGCTTGGATTTTGTTCCTAGATGTCAAAGCTGTTTTCAGGATTAATTTAAATCTTCTAAGGTATTCTTTACTAAGTTTTATTCACATTTGTTCATATTTTATTGATGATCCTTCATCAGTTCCCAAATATTTACACACTCCCTTTTGCTCAAGTTCTTTAATATCACATTCTTGCCCCAAACTGATGTTTTCCTGGTGCTGGAGTTTTTATTTTTTTAAGGTTGCTTTTGCACATTTATCAAGACCAAATGACATTCCAATATCATATGAAAAAGTTCTGACAACCTACAGCTGTGATTTCAGTTCCTTATCTGATGAGCTATACAGTTTTAAATCATCGACAAATAGAAGATGAGAAGTCTTTATACTTTGTTGTTTTCTAGGAGCCAAATTATAGCCATGACCAAAGCTGTTAAGTAGACAGCTTAATGGGTTATGGGCAAGGCAGAATAGCAATGGTGCAGAGAGTAACCCTGGAATATCCCCCTTTGAATTTTTATCCCTGGGATAATAATTTGTCCTTTATCATGGTTTAATTGCAAAGTGGTCTGCCACTGTTTCATGGTCACTGTAATGTAGTTGATTAGTGTAGGCTGTATCTTATATATTTTTAATCACTCTTTTATCCATGAATGTGGGATGGTCACAGTGTGGTCAGTTCTATACTGCCTTAGAGCAAACAACTGGATGTGGTCAGTTGATCTTCAGGACATCTACTTCCATGTCAAAATAGTAAAACTGCCTCAGAAATAGCTAAACATCTTTCTGGGAGTGAGCCCTATCTCTCAGTGTCACCACAGACACCCCCCAGCTGTTTACCAAGTGCATGGCTGTCATAGCATCTCATCTGCTCATCTCCCTTCAGGGATTCATATTTCCCCCTATTCGGATTGGCTCCTAGCTGCTCTGAAATAGAGTCTCTGATCAAAACCAGAGACTATCTACTCAGCATTGTCTTTCCTTGGGAATTTCAATAGATTATCAGAGATCATTCCCTCATCTGACCCAGGTATTTCACTTCATCGGATGGCAGATAGACGTGACCACTTTGATAGTTTCCCTCCTATCAGATGAAATTCAACTATAGAAACTAGTTTTTACAAATCTTTTCCAGACTAGATCCCTGACTGCTGCTGATGTAGTCCTCAATGTATCAATCTAATGACATCATCCAGTGTGCATGCTATCACATGAGAATTCTAAAGTGGCTTATAAGAGTGCAATGGTTTTAAATCTTGCATCCCCTTTCAGCTCTGATCATTATAATCAATACATGCAGACAGCTTTTGTGATCATGGCTACTGTCCCCTTATGTTCATTCCAGTACACAGCTTTCCCTCCAGCCTCTAGAAGCAGTAGTTACTATAGATGTTTCCTTTTTGGGGTGAGCTGCAATGGGAGGATGGTCCAAGATTTATCCCAGATGAGGGCAATCTTCACATCAATGTTCTAGAGATGTAGGTGGTTCTCCAAGCATCAGGACTGTCTTCTTCTGGAGGTGATCTCTATCCAAATAGACAATATGATGGTAGTTTGGTATAACAACAAACAAGGAAGAACCAGATCATATCCCCTATGCTGTAAAGCAGTAAGGGTTTGATACTGAGCAATGACCTTGCATCACTTTCTTGCATTAAATATGGTACCTTGGAGCTTTTCCTCGGGGCTCTGCTGAAAAAGGCACCTGTGCCCAGTCAGACTTTCTAGGTAAATAAATGTCAGTACATAAATAAATAAATAAATAAATAAATAAATATATATCACATGCCCTTTAACTCAGAATTTATCCAAGGCAAGTCTCCGCAAAACCTTCCTGACCTGGCAAAAATATTTTATTCTCCCTCTTGTTTCTTTTATAGCTTTCTTGATACCATAACTCTCTTTCTCCCACCCAGGGTTCCACATAATAGAATTATAGCTTCATAGATTCATAGGTGTATACTACACTAACAATCACTAGGGCCTTTATAAACCTAGCCATGCAACTGAAATGTATCCCATGAGTTATTCTGTCTTAGGTTCCTTTAAGGGGTGTATATTAGTTGGGGCATGATTTAATGATTGCCTCTGTCTATAAAGGATGTAGGTGTCAGACCAAGGTTGAGTTTCATATTTGTTGTCCACTGGTCCAGGTTACACTTGAATAGGCTTAGGAAAGGGCTGTGCTTCACATGGATGGGAACCTTATTTCAGAGAATGGGGATTCTTTGAGATACATACCTATCCTTCTATCATGTCATATTTAAGTCAGAAGTTTACATCCTTAGATTTAATAGTTCTGGTTCTGTTCAATTTGTGGATAGACAAAAGGTCCATCACACTGGGATTCAAAGATGCTTTGTATGCTAGGCATAAATTGCCTGTCATCAGTCTGTAGGAAACAAATTATAGACATAAGGCTTTGAGACAATCTGAATAGAACATTGCATTTTTTTTTTGAGGAACCTTTATAGATATTCCAGTTGCTGCATGTACCTGATCAAATACATACCAAAGTGGGCATTATACTCCATGATTGGTCTGATGAGGGATGAGCAGAGTAGTTCAGTGACTTCCCTGGACCTCGATGCCATCCCCTTACTTATAAGTCAAGCGGCACAGAATCATCTTCTTACTATTTCAGATATATGTTTGTTAGTCGAATGCCAGGTAACTATCTATATGAGTCCCCAAATACCTGACTACTTTTTATACTTTTACTGGTGTTTTATTAATGAGGTAGTTTCCCTGAGTGAACAGCTTCCAAAAAGGCACTATTATGCATTTCCTGCATTGAGTTTTAAACCATGACTGTAGCGGCAGCCATTTGCCTGTGTTAGACCTACCTGTAAGATATTAGCATCTCAGGGGTTTCCATGATTGCTCCTAGCTTGCAATCATCTACAAACTTGGTAAGCCAGAGCCCCTTGCATTGGCCTTGACTTTCAAAAAACAGATGTCATAGATGAGCAGACCCAGCACATAGCCATGGGGGAGTCTGCTGTTGACTGGCCTCTTTGAGGAGGTGGTCTACCCAGTCCTAACTGTGAGTCAACTTGCTATCCAATGTGCTATATATACCTGATTCCATGAGTTTATTTACAATTTTCTGAGTGAGGTATTGTATCATATGGATAGGTAGGCAGTATGCATCACTTTGACCTCATCCATTCCCTTTTTGACTTTCTCAAAGAAGGTCACCAAGTTTAGTACACGTGACATGCATTTTTAAAACTAAAACGGGGTGAGTCCAGTGTCTGAAGATTTCCTATATCATTGTTAACCATTTCCATGATACTTCTTTTCATGGCTTTTAGACTAGTTAGCCTAATGGGCCTGTAGTTCCTGGGATCCATTGATGGCTCACCCTTTTACAGAAGGACACCTGTTGCAGTCCTCCATTTGAATGGCATGAGCCCTGTGTAGAGGGTATGTTAGATTAGTGGCTCCAGTGGCCCTAATAGATAAGATTCCAGGCTATTTAGGTGGCATCCTGGTATATTATCAGGACTCAATGAAACTGCATTCTTGGTCTTAGAGAGTACATCTAAGAATTACTCCATACTGATAGTTGGAGGGGTTATGTTTTCTTGGGGGAGTGGTTACGGGTGACAGGAGGATAAAGCTGGAGCTGAATTTGTCAGACAGACAATTTGTTAGATCTCACAGTTCCATGAATGTGGCTCCATTTACCAACAGCTTGGCACACTGCTGTGTACTGCCTTTGAGGTTTTAGACATACTTGAAGAAGACCTTATGGTTTTCCTTTGGCTAAAACACTATCTTTACCTCAAATCTTTCTTTGTTGGATGTAATTAGTCCTCAATAAGGGACAGAAGCACTAAAACTATTGTACTCAATCCCCAACTGTTTGTAGGGAACAGCCAAATTACTCTCCCCTACCAGGCAAATAAGAATAGTTCCTTAACTCACTCAGGCATGTCCAATAGTCAGCTCCCTGTGTGTTCTCCTGTTCACCTGATGAATTCGGACATCCTATGGCAATGTCACAACTGCCTCATGTACACAGACAACCCTCTCCTCCTACCACACCACACCAACATCTACGAGAGCTGCACTTACATAGCTAGACTTGAGGCAAAGCTCTCTCCAGTCATGACTGGAATTGAAAGTCATGAGGAGAAGGTACCAACCTGCAACACTCCACCTATTACACATAGACCCACCACACATGCAAAGGCAAACCCCGCATATAGATACATAAAGACATATTCTGAGGCTCTAAATAAAAATCTGCGGAAACAACAGAGACCTCCAAACCAGACACGCAAGCAACCTACACCCACCAACACTCCACAATCATCACATAACCACCAAAACCAGTGTGCCGCACAACCACAGCCCTTAAGGCAAAACACCTTACCAAACACACTTATAATAGGTGACTCCATAGTCAGGCACACCGATGTCCCCCTCACCAGGCTGGACAAGGAGAAGGTCACTGTCAGTTGCTTGTCTGGTGCCAGAATCCGCCACATTACCCATGCACTCAGGTCACTCCACAACAAGTACAAATACGACTCTGTCATTGTCCATGTTGGTATGAATGACCTAAGACGTACCTCCCTGAACTACATTAAAAGAGACATAGAGGAGCTCTCTGATTATGTAATCAAGGCAGGTATGACCCTAATCCTGAGTAGCATCTTACCGTCACCAAGAATGATACCTCAGTACAAGGAAAAAATGATAAATTTCAACAATTGACTATGTTTTTGGTGTCATTCAAAGGGGATCCAGTACCTGTCTGCCTGGGATGACATGCTCCACAAGCCTCAATGCTTCACCACAGATGGCTTGCACCTGGCACCCCAGAGATTCAGGATACTGGCAAAGGCTCTTGCCATTCCAATAGTGCCTTTTTTAGGCAAGGCTCAAAAAACAAATCCACCACCGTGGCAAGTACTAGTCACAAAAACCTGAGGGTCATGCTGCTGAACGCTAGGAGTTTAAACCTCAAAATTAACTCTCTTGATGCACTGCTCAACATGGAGAACATCGATATTTCTGCAGTAACGGAGACCTGGTTCAAGGCTCAAGAGAGAACCCCAGCAGTTCCAGGCTACAACTCATACCACACATTTCAGCCACAAAACCCAGATTGAAATACAAAGGGAGGAGGCGTATCCATATTCATTAAGGATAACCACACCTCCAGACTGGTTGCAATGAATGATGCCTTGGAAATCATCCAAATACAACTGACAATGTGCAAAACTGCATTCCAGATTATAGTTTGCTACGGATCACCTTCCCAGCCCCATGACACGCACTCTTCTTTCCTCGAGGTACTGGAAACATGAGAGTCCAACCGAACACCCTTATACTGGGTGATTTCAACTACCCGAACATCAACTGGGAAAACTATGGAAGTTCTAATCCCTTTGCTCAGCGCTTCCTGGAGTACATTAACTCCAGTGCACTGGACCAGCTTATTAACACCTCCACAAGAGGTAAAAATATACTGGACCTGGTCATCACCAATATGAAGGACAAATGCTCCACACCTGTGGTAAACTCCTCATTGGTCAGATCAGATCATAAACTCATCACCCTAGATATCCACATACCACCCTCACCCCCTGCCCCAAAAGAAACCATGGTGAAAAACTTCTCCAAGGCAAACTTTATGCTACTCAAGACAGAGGTGGCAAACTTCGCTACTCCACAGCAGAAAGGCAATATGATTGAATCTGCTATATCCTACACAAAAGCACTCTACAAGCACCTACATGAGTGCATGGACCATGCTATCCCAAACAAGACCAAGACCCACTCCTCCAAAAATAAGAAACCAGTCAGGTGGACCCCAGCCATAAATAAGGTCTATAATAGAAGGAAGAAATTAATGCAAAAAAAGAGTAAAAACCCAGGAATGGAGGAGCTCCCTGACCAACATTAGCAAAAAACTGAGAACCCGCATAAAAACCTCTAAGGCAAGCTTTGAAAGAAAAATCGCAACAGACACCAAAGACAATCACAAAGCATTTTTTACCTATGTCAAAAACCTAAATAGCAACTCTCAGATCTGCTCTGAGCTACAGCATAATGGGTCAAAATTCACGGAACCAACTGACATTGCCAATATACTGGCAGATAGGTTCAGTGCAAACGTCACCCCACCCACACACCCCCAAAGGGCCCATTTACATACCAGAAGATTGTACTGCCCCTAACATCACAGACACTCAGGTGAAAATAGCATTTTCCAAGGCAAGAAACACAGCCTCGATGAGACCAGACATCATCCCAGAATGCATACTACATGAACTCCAAAACTAATTAATCCCTAAGTACCAAAAGGAAAAGGGTGAAAGAGTTGGGAGGTGGATTCAAGCTGCAAGAAGCAGACTAGCTAGAGAAAAATACAATCAAATAAAGCCAATATTGAAGATCTAGTCCTATGATTTAGCTACAGATCAATGACCCTAGATAGTTTGCAATTTCAGAAACTTTAGCTTAATGTTCAGTGAGGGCTGGGATAGAGACAAAGAATAGGGGGCAACAGTAGTAGCATAAACATCTTTTCATACGATTTTTGTTATTTCCCTTTATTGACCTGAATGTACCCATGAATGTACCCTGAATGAACCCAGAAATACATGAAAAGTAAATGTTATGGACATTCAGAAGCCATGAATTTTTAAGATCATTTGCATATATCCAATGGGCCTCCTCTACAGAAGGGTTAAGGTATTACACAGTGAAAACTGCAGCTTGGCTGGGTATGTCTTGCAGTTTTTACTGAATAGTTTGTCTGTGTGACCTTTTAACCCTTTGGTTTGGAGTTGTATGTATGAGCTACATTACATTAATATTAATTGTAGCTGTTATGCTTACAGATGAACCTATTCAGTTAGTGTGCTCTAAGCTTTTTGTAGGTTCATAGGTTCGTAGGTTCATAGGATGATACAAGGCTATTGGCCTGGAGGCCCTTATAAGCCTAGCCAAGAATTTAACCCACGTTCCCTCAAAGTCAGCACCTCTTTCCCCTGTCCGCACAGGTGGGATCCCAGGGGTGTATTTTCTGTTTCCCATCCAGTCGTATAGATTCCTCTTTTAGAGGGCTAGAAAGGTACTCTGCTTGACATGGAGCGGGAGTCTATTCCAAAGACAGGAGTTTTTGGGACACAAATCTATCCTGCCAAGAAGTTCTATTAATGCAATAGACCAGGTTAAGGTCTTGTGTGCAGGTTGCACAAGTGAAGTTTATCTTAGAGATATGCAGCAACTTCATCAAGGCTGGGTCCAAAATAGACTTGTATGCTAGACACAGGTCGCCTCTGAGCAGTCTGTATGAGACTGAACAGAGGGACAGGAATTTTAAGCTATCTCTATAGGATAGGTGTTTGAGACCCTTTATTTTCCTGGTCAGGAACCTCTGTGGTCTGTCCAACTGCTGCCTGTGCTTAGCAAGGTACATGCCGAAGGGGGCATTGTAGTCGATAATGGGTCTGATAAGGGAGGAGTATAGGGATGTCATCATCTCCTCGTTCCTGGATGAAATACCTTATTTATGAGGTGAGCCATGTAGAGGGCCTTCTGTACAATGAAGGCAACGCAGTGGTCAAAAGTCACGTTGCTATCAACCTGGGTGTCCAAGTCCCTAACAACAGATTATGTGCTTAGTACATTGTTATTAATGTGATAATTAGTGGGGATGACATTTTCCCCGAAGGGATATTGATGCATTTCTTGGCATTCAGTTTGAGGCCATGCTTCTGGCACCAGTCATTAGTTTGGGCTTTTGGAGGATGTTTTAGAAAATTAACAAGCAATAAAACTCCTTTACATGCTTCTAGTTGCCATCATGTTTATATGCATAAGGCCCTGAATTTGGGGATTTATTAAGGACAAGAAAGGCATGTACTGAGAAAAGAATTTTTATGATAGAGACTAAAGATATTACCAGATTTCCAAGCTATGGCTATGCTAAAGCCAGTTACAATAAAGTGTGATGTATGGACAGAAAGGAAGATATGAAGAAAATAATTGATTTTAGGGAGGTAAAATGGAGATTTATAATAAAAATGAATAAGACATGAGTTATTTTATTAGATAATTTAATAATTATACAGATAAGTTAGCAGCTATAGATAGAGGAGGTTGAGGGTTTCATAGAAAAAATGAAGACCTGAGAAGTATTTTACCTACTAAGATGTGTCCTCTATAGTTCAGATAAAAAGTTGAAGGATTATTTAGTTAGAATAAGTACAGCCAAAAAGGTGGATATTTATAGTCTTTTGAGTACACCTCACATCTGCAAAGCAAGCCCATGCAATCTGGGCAAAAACACTCATCTTGTACCTTCTTGGATGTTTTGTCTGTTGGAATAAAGCCTTCCATGGCTCAAAAAGAAACAAGAATGTGGGCATCATTTTAACAAAAGGTACTGAATTGCTTTAATTTTTACAAACTGCTATCAACTGAGTGATTTGCACGGTACTTGTATTGCCTCAGAATTAAGTTTCCTTTTGAGCTGTGTTTGTTGGTCCTGAAATTCACTTGGGGTTAGCGTTCTTATTCTCATCAGGTGGAGAATGCATTCCAAAGCATATAATTCTACACTTTTTAGCATTTAGCTTGAGCTCATGGTCCTGCCACTTTTATTTGAATGTTAGTCCTTCATACAGAATTTGGGAGTCCCTATGGTAGAAGATGATGACTGAGTTTAAGAAAACATAATAATTCAAAGGCCCTATGCATTATCTTTGACATCAGAGAAGAAAATGCCAAACACTAGAAGCTCCAATACTGAACACTGGGGGGCACTTTGGTATTGAGCCTTTTCATGGAGACTATGCCCCCCAGTCTTGATTGTATGGGTTCTGGCTATGAGCCAATTTGCTAACAAATAGTAACCTGTGGGTTTAAATTTAACTTGATAAGTTTAGATATGATACCTGAGTGAGGAACAGTGTCACAAACTATAGCTAGATGAAAGTGAGCTGTACGAGTCTACATACCTTCATCCAAAGTGTCAGTGACCAGGTTAAGAAGACAGGATTTATCCTTCACAAACCCAAACTGGTATGGTTTTAGGGACTTTAGACTGCCAATGTCTTTGCTAACAAGGTCCATAATGATGCATTCCATTGTACAACAGGTAAGACTTGAGAGGTTTATGGACAATAGTAACAAGGATCAGTAGCGGGTCCTCCCTTTCTTAAGGGAATGACCACCACACATCTCCAAGCGTCTGGCACAAAGCCACATGAGAAGCTGAGGTGGAACAAATATGGAGCGAATCTGTAAGATAGTGCTCCGTACTGGCATGGAAGCCCCTTGGCACATTGTTGGAAGACACTGAGCAGCTATTTTGTGATGTCTGGTGAAGAGACTGAGAAGGGACCAAGTGTATGTAGACTTGGTGGGGACAGATGTGAACATTTTGAACTAATTTGTCTTCTAAATATTTGTAACATATTTGTATATATTTCTGAGTATAAACTGTATTCTTCATAGGCTTGAAATGTGAGACTGTAACTTGTATGTTAATACAATATGTTTGTGCATATGCTGTAACTTGCTTGTCTTTAGCTGTTTGTAAGTTTGGAGCTTTTCTCCCCAGGCCTCACTGAAAATGGACATGTATCCAGTCAGACTATCCCAGTCAACAAATGTAAAATAAAATAAAATAAAATAAAATAAATAAATAAATTCTAATAGGTCAGTTATTTCTTCAGGGACATTGTAGTTGCAGCTGTTATGCTTCAGCAAGAGCAGTGTGCTACTGTTGTTTCTTAGCTGTCTTGAAGAAAGACTTGTAATTGTTTTTGACAGGAGTGGCAATTTTGTTTAACCCTCTGAGTTTAACTTTGAGGTGTGTGATTTTCAAACTGTTACTTAGGAAGTGGACATTTTTTCTCATGTTGCAGAGCTTGTTTATACCATGGTTCCAGTGTAGGGATGTGTTCATAAATGTGGCCGTACTATTTGTTATGGATTGGAACCAAGATCTTGACACAGGGGTTAGAAATGAACCCCTCCACAAATGCAGCAGTGTTTGCTATTGTGTCTGTAAGGAGATGAGGACAGTTGATGTTTCTCAGACCATCATATATTTGCAGTAAATTAGTCTTAGAGAAATCTCTGAAAGTGGTAGGGTTTGTGAGTGTTATGGAATGGGGACTAATAGGTTCATAGGTAACTGCCTTTGGGGGCCACTTTAAGCGTAGCCAATTTCTCTTAATGAGAATCAAACCTTGTACCTTGTGCTGTGAGGCAAAGACCTTTGCATTGTGCCAATCCCCAACCCCTTAATAAATAGGTTCATAGGTAAATACTAGGTTATCAAGTTGCAGAGAATTGCAAGCCTAACCAATAACCAGTAGTCAGAATCAAACCGTCTATATGTATCTGTAATGTAGAGACCTTAACCATTATGCCAAAACCTTAGCCACTAGCAGTGAGAATAACTGCTTGATGTTCAAACCTGACTAGTGAGGCTGTAATTACAGGTGCACAGGCAAAACGGGCTATTGCTTACAATTTAATTTTCATGCCCAGGATATCTGATCTTCTACTAAGGGAGCATGCAATCTGGTCTAATGAGTTTGCATTAAAGAAACCCAGGAAGCACAGACGATTATTTATTAATGGTAGTGCTCAAGTGTGATGGTGTT